>NC_050603.1:14008267-14098267 GCF_013368585.1 Megalops cyprinoides
GACTAGTCGTATTGTGCTGTCTGCTTGGGGCTGACCATGGCTGGTTCTGTGGCTACTCCGAGCTGTGAGGCCAGTATGTTACCATGAAACAAACAAACGTACCTTCAGATGGTGGTGGTTATATGTGTAAAAAAAAAAAAAAAAAAAAAGTTCTCATTTGTTTTGACAATTTAATCTGTCTCGCGGTGCGGAGGTGCGATCCTGTCCTGACAGGAATACAGTTTTGATTAATTACCTCAGTTGTTAGATAATGCGTTAGGATAATAAAGGCTGTGTTGATTTATTTTTCTGAACGCAGTAAAAATATCTGACAACATATTACTGTAAACGTTAACCGTCACAGCTATAATAATTATGACAGAGTAATAATCAAGCAGTCCGCGTTGCTCCTGTTGTGCAGCCACGCGTACGTGTCAGCTCCCCTACCTTGCGTGAAAAAACCTGCACAGCTAATAAAATGTTTACCTCTGGCTTCACGCCCCGCGCCCCCTCCCGCCTTAATTTCCGAACCACAATAATTACTGCTCAGCTTGATTAATTGTGTCTCCTCAATATGCTGCTCGCGGACGCCACGAGGGCTAATTATCCACCAGAACAAGGTGGGTTTGAACAATTATTGTCTCTTGTAGCGCATTGGCAGTGGTGTGGACCAGTAAGATTTCCGTCCTGAGTTCTGTCTTAAATAAGACATTCTTTCCTTGCTATATTTTTTCAGTGATGGGCGTTTTTCATACAGACTATTAGTGTCAATAAAATATCGCATCTCAAGTGGCGACACATGTGCATTTGTATTGCTGCGTTTTACAGTCTAATCTGAGAACTGAACTGCGGCACTGTTGTGTTATTGATGTTATGAATTAGCTTCATTGTTTCATTGAATCTCAGATTTGATACACGTTGCCAATACGTTACTCTTACCAGTGCATTACCTAAAGTCATCGAAACCCGCAAAGCATTATTTTTCTTAAACTTGTGGACATAATTCTGTAATTTATTCCGAACTGTAACTGTTTTAGACTAAACAGATCCTCACTTCTGTGGTACCCCTCAGTCGCACCCACTCCTAAAATACACAGACAGACACAGACACATACACGCACACGCACACATATATACACACACTGTACACACCTCTTATTAGGAGCATCTTCCATGAATACATTACCTGTACATTACCGTCACAGTTCGACCCCCTTGTATGTCCACGACATAAACGCATCCTCTTCAGTTATATGCCTGGACTCCTGCATCAGTTGTCCTCGTCACCCGCCTGGAGCAAAGTTTTGACGGGAAATAAATCACTCTGCTGTAGTTAATTACTTCCCCCGAATCCTTGTGTCCGCGCTTCTTTTGACCTTCGGAGTCATGCAGTTTTTAGACTCTTCTTTGGCCAGCGCGGGGGGCAGCACAGTACTGTTCGTCGTTGCGAGCGCGTAAGCTTTGCACTTGCTGTCTTCTTGTTTCACTTGCCCGACGACATGATTGAGTTACACGACTGACACGCGCAAACATACGCACCGGGCGCGTCCATAAAAATAATCTCACCGCGGTTATTCTCTCCGCCTCCCTCTCGCACTGTCTTTCTCTCCACACTCTCTCCCCTGCCTGTCTGTCTCGGCTCGGCTTAACAATGCAGCCACACTGTTTCCCAGGCACACATATCCGTTGCCTTATTTTTGCACTGTAAATATTAATATTCCAAGACCAATCCCATTCATTCGAGCCCGAATCTCAGTCTGTTTTGAAAAGCGACACCAAATACCAGTTTATGTTTTACGAGCGTGTGTATTTTTCTCGTGTTAAATCCCATTCCACCATATCCCCATATTCCCTGGGCATGGACACTAGCCGCTTGCCGTGTGCATCTTGGTATGACTACACAAAATACTGCGATTTAAAGATAAATTATGAAAAAGCAATTAAATAAATTTATTCGCTTTAACTGGCCGTTGTTGCTTCCGTCTGCCTGTCAACCCGCAGCTTTATAGGCACGGTGCCGGTCACAGCGATGTTGGCTTATGAAATATGGATATTTAATACCAGCAGCATGTCCTTGGATGGAGATCGCGACGCTGCTCCTATATCCATGGAGCCCGTCGCCATTCAGAATACAGTTTCATCCCACATGATGTTCCAGTGAACATAACTGTCGTTTTGCAGACCGTTGGAGAAAATAAAGAGAAACGGGTTAGGCAAATCCCCTATACCGTAAGCACCCTCTCTCGGCTGGATATTTCTCTCCGACTCTGCAATGTGTCCCCCCCAGGAGCGAGTCCTCCTGCACCGGGCAAATGCAAGGCGATCCCCTTCTCCCTCTCACACGTTTCCCCTTCACCCTCGGCCATGCACTAGCTGATCACGGTTACCAACATACGCAGGACGCCCCTCAATCCTCGGGTATGCGCGTAACATTGTCCATCTTTCACATCCATTTTTCACAACATTCCTGAGTCGGCCCGCCCCCGGCGCCTGTGATTGGCTCGCACTGCTCGGCGATGCCCCAACAGCGCAAAACCGTATTTTAAAGTAAAAGCGCACATCTGGCCAGCGGTGTCGCGCCGGCTGCTGAGGGTTCTATACAATGGCACAGAAATACACACACAACTGCTTTGACTTTGTCTCTGTAACTGTGTCACCGACTGCACCTCTACTTGGCCACTCTGTGGGTACAGGCATTTTTGATTTTGTTAGATTCATTTAGTCTGGTAAAGTCGTGATTCTAATTGCAGAAATGAATTATTATTAATTATTTTTAATCATCAAGCCTCAGCACACATTTGCCACATGTGGTGGCAGTGTGGTGTAGTGTATGAGTAACTGTACATATAAGGGAAGGTTTAAATTTTAACTGGGGCACTGCTGTTTTATCCTGAAGCAAGGTGCATAATCTGAATCACAAAATCAATGGTAACAATGATAATAATATATAGTGACATAATAACAACCTAATGGGAGCAGCAATCCCATTTTCACCTGCTTACTCTCTCTTGCACATGTTTCGGGGCTAAGCAATGTGAGAGTGCATGTGTCAGACGGGAGGTGACGTCACCCCCTACAGCAACAAAAGTACAATTAGTTCCCTTAGCCGGGGACTGGGATCTTAAGGTTGACAAGCTAATTGCATAGTTTGTAAGGGGTTGAGTTTTGTCCCAATGCTGACATTTAGTTTCACCTTAATGTGGCTATAATTGTTATTATTTTTAGTAGTAATAGTAGTCATATTGTTATTACAATTGAGGTAGACCTGAGATTTGGCCAGAACCGGTCTTTGCCTGCTCACTCTATAATATGGTACCCAACATTATCAAAGGTGGTCCTGAAGAAATAAAATTTTTACTCTTTTGTGAAATTTGTAATCTATATGTATTTTGATTGCATACATGTCCAATAAAAAAACTGTAGCAAAGAAATGTCTGAATTATGTTTTATAGTGATAAAACAAGAATCGTGACACAACTGATTAGAATACACTGTGCTATTATCAATTCCTTATATTGATGTTTGCTCAGTACCATTTGCTAACATTAAACCACTGATTTCCTCAAAGCAGATCTAATTTCAAAATAACATATTATTGAGCAACTACAATGAACTACATTCCTTGTATGGCAGCTAAGAAAAGAAAAAAAAAAACATTCATAAGAAGGGTATCCAAATTGTGTTGTGGTAGCATAATCATTTAAACAAGTTACAGCAGTTCTCTAACCACCTCCCACAGGGGCAAAAGTACTGGTGGACAGAGTGAGTCTCTTTGTATTGACACCTCAATTAACCTCATATGGGAAGCAGTTGGAAGTCAGCCATGGTCAGGAGTACCTGGGGAATTAGACAGAAATGCAAGAAACCAGAGCTCACATGACACAGGCCAGGCAGGCTTGAGCGTGGACAGGCCAGCGAGAACACGGTATTGGTGTGTCAATGGCAAGGCCCGCATTTCCAGACCTGTAGCAGGCCTACTTCAGTTACACACATGTGTGGCGCAGATGATCTATGGGACGTCCCAGTCCCACATTTACAACAGAAAGTATTTTAAGGCCACAAGCAAAGGGTGAATTAAGGCAGTGAACAGAGTAGTGATCCGTTTGAATGGGGCGTACTCTTCCATGGTGCAGCCATCCCGGGAACAGAGAATCTCCGCGGGTTTCAATGTCAGGGGCCGATGCGAGGACAGCTACATTCACCTCATATGGGAGGCATTTTCATTTCACCAGATATGCACCTTTTCCTGCACTCACAAACAGAAGACATGGCATGGCTGCCGTGATTGATGGTCCACTGGTGTGCGACCATCAATGAGGCAGTGTCCCGACACAAGAATGCTCACGCACAAGCATTCAGAGCTTAAAACAGCGGCCATATTTCAGGGTGCTGGGCTGCACGAACATAGTGTGGACTCTCTGATCTTTAAATCATTGGGATGACTCACCCCCATCATTGCGTCCACTCTGTCAGCCAATCCACATGCAATGAATATTTAAAGAATCTGCACACCCCAGAACAGGACCACTGACATCCACAACATAAAATACTGTGCATGTCCCAGTCAAGAAAGCTTGGAGGAAACAGGCCTGTGCATATCTGAAGGCCGCATATTACGACTGACCTTTTTTAGATAAATGAATATGATGTGTTTCCTATTCATTCCATTTGTCAGGAAAGGAAACCATTACAGATTGGTGCAGCCTTTCACAGAGAACCTCTGCCAAAATCACATTGCATGACATTTTTTTGATAAGTGTCAGTTATTTTGACTCAAGTTTTCCTTTATTATGATATCACGCATGAATTGTGAGCTTAGAATGAATGCTTGGCAACCACAGAGCTATGTCCTTCTGTGAGTCAGGGGCATTGGCAGAGGAAATATTCAAGTCTGATAAATTTAATGTTCATCTCATGATCCTCAGGTCTGGATGGACTACACTGCATAAAGATGTACACCGTAGTGACAGCAGTAATAATTTTGATCCGGTGCATTCTCATATGGCTCTCTTTAGCACGCCAGGGCTCCACTGTTTCACTAAACCATTGTGGTGTGGACCCAGTTAGCATCTAGCATCAGCCAAAGGTAGACTCAGGGAGCACTCTGGAATCAACTTGCATTTTCCCAGGAAGTGCCTCCCACCGGATTGGCTATGGGCCCTCCATTGTTATCATGAAAACAAAGGCAAAAACAGGATGTACATAACAAGGGGTGTGTGTACATGTTTTTTGGTGGTCTCTGTAATATAGTATAAAACATGCAAAACTGATCCCACAATCAAGGGAGCGTAAGAAATCTTAGAGGAATTGGGGGTAAAATACAAACTCAACCAAAAAGGCAGACGATAGCTTGCAGACAGACTCCCAGGCCAGCTAAAAATAATTAATGACAAAGGCAGAAAAAACCCAATTAGCTTACATCAGGTCTTACGTGATACGCGCAGACTGGAGGGCTCTCAAATGCAGTTGTTATGAACACTGTGTCGGGCAGTACAGCCCAACTGACCGTTCTCTAGCTGGACTCTATCTCCCTCTGCTGTCTGAGCGCTGAATTGCAGTGTACCTGTGCCACATTTTATAATGTTGCTTCGACACATGCTTATGTCTATTTGCAGAGAAGAGACAGAGTTTATGTAGAGTAAAGACATTTCTCTGTATAACAATTAAATCCCATTCCTACTTATAAACATCCAGTTTGTTCCAGGCAGTCTTGATTAACAGGGATTTTAAAATCCTCACAGAAAGTCTAGAGTCAAATTACATCCTTTGTGTACAATAATAGCACATTGTGCAACCCTCTTGTAATAGAGGACTGCAATCTAAAGACCATAATTGACATACTCAGAAAACAAAGCAAAGAGGGGCAGAAACTCAGAGTCACATTACATTACTTAGCTTAGACGAGCAGTTTTGTAGTTTTCTGTTTTCAGGCCATGTCTGTATGTATGCTGTGCTTCCCTGGTGCAATGTGCTCCCTCAGTGGGAAAGGAGTGAGGCAATCGTCCCGCGAAAGGAAGCATCCGGCACCGTGCGAGGCGCCAAGTTTCGCAGGCAGCGGCAGTGCCACACCGGGGAGGGAAGGACATGTGCCAGCGATCACCCCATGACTGTCATTTTATTTATTCACCCACCAATGCCTTTGGCAAACAACCCTTAAGTAGGCGACAATGTAAAGCAGTATAATCATTATAAATCATAATATACCAAAGTGTAAAACTGCTGGTAAAACAACACAAAAATAGTTGACCATTACCAATGTTTCAGGAGTAGAACATTTATAAATTCAGTTCAAGCTCTTATGTAAGGTGCATCCAGCCAAATGCTGAGTCATATGATTAGGGATGTCCAGTTACTGGCCAAAACCATGTCTATTGTACTTTACAGACTGCATTGCGTATCAACAAGACTGTACTACTCTCTGTCCTTGACAATGGTGGTGGGGAAAATTGGGGGAAAGTTAACCAGGGACATCAGTGTTTAACCAAGGTGCTGTTTGCATTAATCTTTAACCCGAGTGTGCAGCTGAAAAAGCAGTCACCCCGCCAGTAGGTGAAAGGGATCAAATATTGTCACTGAGCCAGTGTTTCCTCTACCCGTCAAGACAAGACATGAACACCTCAACTGTCAGTCCCAATCACACCATTATGTGTCAACTGCACGTGGGGATTCATTATGGCTCAGGTGTGTTGCCCCAAAACCATTTCTCTATTATACATGGCCTACATTCTCTGAAACTGCTGCATCCACTGTAGATAAGCTGGTCTTCCTGAAACTGCATATGGCAGACCTACTATTGTTCAGCTGTAGCAATAAAAACAATGTGTTCATCCAGACTAGTTTATTAAATTCACATTCTCTCTCAACTGAGAATAAGTGACCTTGGATTAAGAGATAAGACTGTTATTTCTCTTTGCTTGCATTGATAACATGACATTACATCACCTTCAGCTCACCTCTCACTGTCACTTTTGCCTTACTTCAGCACCTTTGGCAACAAACAATAGCAAGGAGGGAGGAACAGGAGGCAAGCACAAGGCACTACACTCAGGGAGTATTTAGGGCAGTGGTAAAACTGTGGGAGGGAGATTTGTACCGAGGGACCATAAAGTTTTCATTCTACCTTCTTTCTTCAGTCAGCAGAAAGTTGAAGGTCTAGATCTATGAAGCACTAAAAAACACAAAGAACACAGTGGAAATTATCGCAGCACTGGCACACTTAAAAGTTATAAGTCTATGGCAGACAAATAGATCCACATGAAAAGGTCACGCTTTTCATGGATTTAATTTCGCTACAGTGACACACGAGTGTCACCGCTAAAAAGCCTGGTGTGACGTAATGGCTGTGGAACTTCCTTTGAGAGCAGAGGCATGCAGGGTCAAGTTGAAGATTATGAAATTACAATATTGGCTCCCTTCAGTAAGGTGGTTTGTCTGACTTGTGTGGGTGAAATGCTGTTGAAATGGATGGTATGCAAGTTGTGAGGTGCACAGATGTCTGTCAAAAACACACAGGAAATGCTTTCCTGTTGTTGGTGTGATAATGATAATCAGGACCAGGGTTAAAGTGTGGCCAGTGAGGTCCTGTGCATTGTGGGGTCCTGTGCATTCTTATATGAGGCTTCATGAAAAACCTCTTTGGATGTTTGCAATGGGTGTGTGTCGACTATTCCTAACTAAGGTGTGATGTGGTTGCTACCCAATATATTTTTTTCATGGGAATCACCCAATGCCCACCATTCTCCCTTCTTGTTAGCCGCATTACTTGACTTTTAAGTTAGCTGGGTTTGTGGCTAGCAGTGAAAAATCGCTACCCTATCCATATCAGCGAGTACCCGCTTACACCAGCATCTAATTTTAATAAAGTCTACTGCATCTACAAACCTAATATGGCAAAAATGCACGCGGTGACTAATGTGAAGCGACTCAGTCACTTTTAAGAAGTAAAAACACGGAAAATGTTGCGAGTTCCTTACATTAAAAATCCAGGCGGATGTTTATGAAATTTTTAGGAATAATTTTAGGAATAATTGTCAGTGTACAAAATTTCGTCCACGCTAACGTGAAAACGGCGGAGATGTTACACGTTGCGTACGTTTTCTTCGTGCATGACACCAATAATATTCACTTAAAGAAAAGAAACCCCATACCCTCTCACCTGGAGTTGTGCTGTTGTGGATCACTGTTCTGCGTTGTGCACATGATACATATCCACCTCACATCCACACACTCTGTGGCACGTGTGAAGTTTGTTAGCATGACGGAATGTATGGTTCCATCCGGTTATTTCCACTCAATGACCCATTTGCAGGGGCACTCCTCACTGGGTTAAAGGGATCGAACAAACTCTCCAGGGAACATTTTTATGGTTTTTCCGCTTCTGAAATCTGGCACAGCCTGATCTGCAGCGTCAGACCATGGATTTAACAACTGGCGCAGTTCTGTTACCTTTACCTTACTACTACCCCCCCCCCCCTTCACCTTTACCTTACCTAGGTAACTCCAGTTAAACCCTATATCTGACCAATTATTACAGACAACCAATGACAAGGAGGGGGAGGAGCTGATGTTTTTAGGGACGGGGTTTTTAAATAAGGAGGGAAACAGCACAACTTACACAGAAAATCTGCAGAGAGAGTTGACACAGGGAAGCGCGATCGAGAAACAGACATGTCAGTTATACAGATGATACCGACGGACACCTTCTCCATCATCCTCGTCCTCATCTCCACCGTACTGCTGCTCCTCTTCCTCAGACCTCCCCAAGCCAAGTCCGGTAACTACAAGTTCCCCCCGGGACCCAACCCCTGGCCTCTTATTGGCAACCTCAACATCCTCAACATGCACTGCCCGCAGGAAACCATGTGCAAGGTAAGGGATGCGTCGGATTCGGCTCTGGGTGAGGAGGAGACAATTCTCCTTTTTAAAATTGTGTAACCGTGTGAGGTGTGCGTGTGAGTTAGATGTAAGCCAAATGGTGGGAAGGTAGATTTAGACTAAATTCAAACTGCAGACGTTAGTCTGATCACCCTTGATCTAGCCGTGAAGCAATTAAAGGTGATGTCTCACAGAACAAGGAGGAGCTTTAACATCAGCTATACTGAAGAGTGCATGTGAGCTATGGATGCAGTTGCCACTGCTTTTGATGAATGAGACGCTTGCACAGTTGGGTAAAAATGCACACAGAAAAGTCTTTATCGTCAGTGAACGCCCTGCATTGTTGAAAACTGTCAGCTCTCAGGCTGGTGGGATGGGTTGTGAAATCACAGTTTGTTCCACAAACTACAGCTTTGTAAGGCATCGAAGCGCGTTGATTTGGGACAAAAGTCGCTGAGCATTCCGTCGTCATAAATATACATATATTAGCCTTAGTCCTAAGTGTGCATATTCTGTTATTTGACATTGATGAGAGGTTTCGAGCAGAAACAGTTTTTTTTTTGTTTAATTAAATTAACCACGAGCCTACACCTAATATTTATTTAGCACTATTTCTTTTTTTCCGCGTTATAGTGTAATAAATGGGAAGAGTTTCGAGAAGAACAAGAAATACAAGAAATTACTGATGTAAAAAAAGTTACGGATGTAAAGTTGCATATTGATGGTATTGATGTTTTTTGCCTTGGTTTGCTTTTGATAGCTGTGTGTGTGGTGAAATGACCACAATGGTGTCAGTATTTTTTCCAAAAAAATATCCACCGCCTATCAACAGTGCTGTTGTAAACCAGGCTGTTATAAAGTCTGCAGACCTGTGTATGAATGGTCAACACGAAATCTCTTACAACCAAGAAAGATAACAAACCATGTGATCAGGGCTAATTTTCATAGTTGTGGGGTTTAACCTCATGGACAGGTTTGGACTTTGAAAATTCCACTTCTTTGGAAAACAAAGACAGGGAAAGGAAAGAAGTCATCCTCTGTGACCCACAGGCAAAGAAGCATGTCATCTACTCCTTGCCCTTGCCCTCTCACAACTCCTTCTCATCCCAAATGCCCCCCTCTCTCTCCCTAACTCTTTCTCCTTCCATCTCTCTTCCCCTCACACTCTGTATCCCTCCATCTTTCTTTCTCCTGCCCTCCCTCATCCTGCCTGCAGCTAGCTGAGGAGTATGGAGACGTGTTCACCTTTCACATGGGCAGGAAGAAGTTTGTGGTCCTGACCGGATTTGATGCAGTGAAGGAGGCTCTGGTGACCCAGGCAGACGAATTTGGGGAGAGGAGCCTGCCCCCCTCCTTCAGACGCATCTCACACGGCAAAGGTGAGAATGGTAGCGCGTACACTTTGCAGTGGTGAGACAGTGTGAATGTGTAGTGACACTGAGATATTGCATGCATCTTTACAAAGCTAAGCTTGAGGGAGTGTCTACTTTACAAAGGTGAAACTGATTGAGTGAACACTTTGCAATGCTGAAAAGTGATCGAGTGCACACATAGAGTAAGTTTCCTCATTTCCCACATCTACTGAACAAGAGGACAGTTGTTTAATATTGTAGGACTCAGTCAGACAATATGACACTTGTACAACACATGGTCTCTCAAGGACATGATTACAGATACATTCCTAGCCTTAAATTCTGATAGTGACAGACATGCTGACGTTGTTGAACACACTGACACGAAAACACACTGGCACATGCTGGCCCTCAGGCACACAGACCTGGTCACACTGTGAACTGGCTCACTGACCCACACCGACCCCGTTCTCTCCGGCAGGCATCGTGTTTGGCGTGGGCGAGTCGTGGAAGACCATGCGTCGCTTCACGCTGTCCACCCTGCGGGATTTCGGCATGGGCCGCAGCACGATCGAGGATCGCATTGTAGATGAGGCGCAGAACCTGATTGAGGTCTTCCAACAGCGGCAGGGTAAAAATCATATTTTACCAGGTTTTTTAAAAAAAACATATTGCACCAGGGAAAATACTACCTCACACTAGCATAAAAGATCCATTACATCAGGGTAAAAACTACCTTGCACCATGGAAAAAAGCCTTGTAGCTGCACCTTAAAGGTCTAACAGAACAGGCTAATTCAGTGGCACCTCCTGTAAGATGCCCAATGAAATATTGCTTTGACATGAGGAGGGCTCTGTGATGCAAACAACAAGGTCATGAATTTCAAATAAGCACAAGATCTGCATGCAGCAACTGACATGGAAAGACAGCAGTGACTGACACAACTACAATTGGAAATCTCTCATCTGAGAAATATGGTGGTTTTCCTCTTACGTTCTCCTCTCCTCCTCTTCCTCCCTCTCCAAAAGGCAAGCCGTTCAACCCCACAGTCAACATCAACTCGGCCGTCTCCAACATCATCTGCATCCTGGTGTTTGGTCACCGTTTCCAGTACGACGACCCCAAGTTCCTTCGGCTGCAGCAGCTGGTCAGCGAGAACATCCAGCTGGTTGCCTCCCCCCAGGTGCAGGTAGGTGTTTAACGCCTGAACAATCACACCTGCTCTGTTGCACCTGCAAACAAACAAACCCATGCGCCCACAGCTGGAGGAGAGCAGCACCTGTGCACACCCATGCCTGGCCTAACTCTCTTTAGAAACACCTGGGCAGAGCTGCTCCAGAGAACACAACTGGCAGTCTTAAGGTGACGTGAGGTGAGAACATTCCCAGCGAGCATCTAGCCTACTCTCAATGTTGCTGAAAAGTTGTGAAACTGCATTCTTCAGCAACATTCTATACTTGCCAGCAGGGAAGCATCTTCAGGCCCTGAAACAGACAGAAGATGCATTAACACCTTTCAGATGCTGTTGAGCGCTCGCCAGATTTTGAGCCTGTTATTTGTCTCGGTGGGATCTGTGTGAACGTGTGCCTCGAGCTGTAGTTGGTTCATTTTTCCATCTCTTTTTCTCTCTCCTCCAGCTCTACAATATCTTCCCTATACCATCAATGCTTCTGGCCGATTTGCATAAGGCTCTCCAGAACAGTGAGGAGAACAGGTTGTACTTCAGGCAGGTGTGCCGGCAGCACAAGGCAGACCTGGACAACAATGACCTGAGGAGTTTCATCGACTCCTTTATCGCCAAACAACAGGGAGAGGTCAGAACAAACACTGCCCCAGTCAGCCTATCAGTAATCACCCCCTGGGCCTGCCTGCACACAGCCTGATCTCCCTGCCCTCACCTGGGGTGTAACTGCATTGCAGGCAGTGGAAACGAATGGGGCTTACCTGATTTAGAAACACCTGGGGTCTGCATGTGTCGCAGGTGTATCGCAAACACTGGGGGGGCTTCTTTGATTGGTCTGCTGTGCCACATGCACACACAACAGGGGAGCCTCACCATGTGAGGGGGCATGGTCCCAAGATTCTCTTAAATGGGGAAATCTCTAATATTCTACTATACCCATAATAGAATTGTTCCCAGAGGGCATTAGTTCCTGCAACAAAAACGACAATCAATGTAATGTTATTACATTACATCAATGTGTGGGAGATTTTTTGCAATAGAACATATAACATAATGTAATGAGGATGTGCAGTATATACTATAAATGAAGT
The DNA here is from genome assembly GCF_013368585.1 of Megalops cyprinoides. Classification (NCBI taxonomy): domain Eukaryota; kingdom Metazoa; phylum Chordata; class Actinopteri; order Elopiformes; family Megalopidae; genus Megalops; species Megalops cyprinoides. Next base: position 14,020,747 of record NC_050603.1, read on the forward strand.
ATTTGCATGGTGCTCTGTGGCCTAGGAGCATAAGATGAAGCTGGGAATAGGGAAGACTGCCTGGCACAAATATTCAAAACTGCAAATGATGGCGGTATCCTGTACAAGCAGCCTTGGCTGAGTATTTTGGGCAGGGAGTGAGTTGCAGCCCGCAGGTCTTTACGCTTGCTGGCAGGCCCGCGGGAGCCGAGTTGCTCGGCGGCTTTTTTTGGCCATCGTCTCTCAGGCGGTGTCTCTGCTGGTGCTGAGAAGGAAATGCCGAAATGCACCTGCAGAGCTGACGGCCGATGTCCCACTTTCTCTCTCACTCGCACAGGAGTCCAAGAACGGCCACACTCACTTCGATGAGGACAACATGGTGGCGACTGTGGCAAACCTGTTCGCCGCCGGGACGGAGACCACGTCCACCACCCTCCGCTGGGGCCTGCTGCTCATGATGAAGTACCCCCACATTCAGGGTGAGTCTAGGCTGCGTACCCCAAAACCAAACACTCAGCTTATTTACGACAGCTGTGACTGTCACAATATGTCTATACCAGAGTTGAGTTGCTCAACTGAGTTGCCTCATGGTGAATTCCTGAGTGGATTTCAGATCTTGTAGGGTAGAAATTGTCCCAAAAGGGACAAAATCAAATTGGGAAATCTTATGACAGGGAGCAGGGGGGTAGGAAGAGTGAGGATGGTATGGAAGACACCAGTAATTATAATGCCCCTTGGTGTGGAAGGCATGTACGGTACACATAAAGATGCACACAAAAATCAGAGCAACCTCCAGCACAATAGAATATAAGTGTATCCATTCAAGGTGAATGAGCAACAGCATCAGACCAGGCCAACAACACTCCCAAACCAGAGACTGTGAGCATAACACCATTCAAGCCCTACGCAACCCTCTCTAAGGGCGAGTCCTCCTTCACAGTGCAACACAAAGTGTTTCTATCTGTGTTGGCCGTCTGTACATAAGGAAACTTTATTTGCCACAAAAACACTGCAGTAGAGATCATGTCACCCTGAAACATCTTTTTAATATTCCGCATGGCAACCTTTTCTCTTCTTCCCCCCCCCGCCCCTTACAGAAAAAGTACAGGCAGAGATCGAGAGTGTAATCGGAACAGCGCGCCCCCCGCGGGTGGAGGACCGCAAGAACATGCCATACACAGATGCTGTCCTACACGAGATCCAGCGCTTTGGAAATGTGGTGCCTAATAACCTGCTCCATGAGACCAAAGTGGACACCACCTTCAGAGGCTACCACATCCCTAAGGTAAGAGTTCAGAGCCCACACTACCTTTGGAGGCTGCCTCACCCTCAGGGTGAGAGGTCAGAGTAAATATCAAACTCATCTGTCTATAATAGGTCCATCTGTACATTTTAGTTAAAGGTTACAAAGATCAGTTTAGATACCAGGACTGGCTTAGTTATTCATTCATTCAGACCTTTAGGCAACCTGTTGACTGTCACCGAGCAAAGTCTAATGTTGAAGGTGATTTTAGGTTAAGTTTTTTAAGAGTTTATATTACTTGATTTGTGAAACTCTACAATACCCACTAAATATCTCAAGCAAGACGTCTACCACAAATAAAGAGGCTAAACGGATATTCTCCTGACAGTTATTTGGAAGGAAATGACTGAAAAAAATTTAAGTGGTAGTTTAAACAATAACTGATCTCAGCTCACTTTGTGGGTGGATTGTAAACTGTGTTGAGCAAAGTCTATGAAGCTAACTTAAATGAGACCAAAATATATTTAAACACGTATATTTTTCTCATCAACACTTTTTAAAGCACATCATTCAGTGGGTATAGATATTGCATCTAAATGAATATATAACACTAGTTTAACACTGTAACACATTATAACACTGGTTTGCTGGTACTGTCATAGCTAAGAAACCAGTCATCCTTTTACATTCCTGACAGCTAGTCTCCTGAATTGCATACAAATTGATGGCTTTAGTTTCAGTGTGAAAGAAGCACTGAGCCCCAATAACTGACACAAAAATTATTATATTACAGTATGACATTGCTGTAGCATTTAAGGTAGCATTTTAAAGCAAGCTGGGTGGTTGCAAAATAGCGGCAATGTGCCGTGGTGACAGCAGGATCCATGAGGACGAGGTCACTGGCTACAAAGGAATCAAAGCTTATTTAGTTCCCAGGAAAAAAAATCACAATTTTTATGTGGGCAATATGCAAGCTGCTTCTCTTCTGCAGCCCCTTTAGCTGTCTTGACTCAAATCAAATCAACATCCATGAGCAGCGAGGCCCTATCCAGGGAGACTCGCATGGCTTATATTTTACGTGCTTCACTATACATTATTTATTGAGGCAATTTGCTGGAGACTTACAGAGGCAATTTAGGTTAATCACCTCACTCCAGCCCACAGAACCCCACCTGGGAGTCACTCTTCTGCCTACAGACCTCGTTTCTTGACCAACATGCCAGACTGCCGCCTAGATCACCTTTGCATTTTACTCTGTCACTCTTGTGGATGAAGACTGGATGAGGGCCCTGTTTCCGTGGAAACGATACATAATGTTCTGCCTCTCTCTCGTGCTCCACCCCCTGATGTACCCACAGGGCACTCCAGTGATCCCTCTGCTCACCTCTGTGCTGTATGACAAGACGCAGTGGGAGACGCCTTATCAGTTCAACCCGGGCCACTTCCTGGACAAGGAGGGCAGCTTCATCAAGAGAGACGCCTTCATGCCGTTCTCCGCAGGTCAGTGCTCAGCTGCTGTGGACAAGCTCGCCCAAATTAAACAACATGTGTACACACCGAAACCGCCCACGGGTCCTCTGGTCCTCACCTGTCATTGTCTCCCCCCTAACAGGGCGCAGGGTGTGTGTTGGGGAGACCCTGGCCAAGATGGAGCTCTTCCTGTTCTTCACCACCTTCCTGCAGAGGTTCACCTTCTGCCCGCCCCCGGGAGTCCAGCCCCAGGACCTGTCCCTCACCCCCATGCCCGGGCTCACCTCCTCACCCACACCCTACGAGATCTGCGCCGTTAGCCGCTCACACTGACAGGACATGCCGACTTTCACTCTGAAAATCACACTAAATTATTAGTATTAATTTCAGCATTAGTATTAGTCATACTGGCAGCAGCAATATTTGTGGTAGTAGTGGCATTAATGTTGTACAGTGATATATTGAAATGGACATTTAATGCACCTTAACCTGCTCCTTATTCTGTTGCTCAGTTTTTGATTACCGGTAGCTATTTTTCTCTTGGATATCAATCCCTGAAACTGGATGTATATAACCATACTCCATACTGTATGTATATATCTATAATCCCTACTGTATGTATGTATCCATAATCTACTGTATTTTATTTCATTTTGTATGTCTTCATAATAAATTACCTAAAAACAACTGTTTATTTTCTCTGTATATATCTACGAAGAAGCTAGCTGTCAGATGCTCCTGACAAAAACTAAGATGCAAAAAACCAAACCTGCAAAAAAAAATTAAAAACAAACAAAAACCTTATCAAATCAAACTAAACTAAACCAGCCCAGCCTATACCTTGTCTAGCTTAGACCTGCATAGCCTGAGAACAGCCAGGGGAAACTGAAACATGCCATTTAATCACAGACCAGTCGAACAGATCTGCCTCATTACCAGTGTCTGGCATCATTCAGTTACACACCTATATGAAAACAAGACAAAGACAATGAACTGATTTCAAATGAAGCTGAGTGCTGAAGATTACTGCTTTTAATAGTGGTGACAGGTGGACAACTGAGGAGCCTTCATTAAATATTCAAACATTTAACAATACAACAACTAGACTAACAATTTATCAGCTTTTGGTTAGTTGGGCATGAGACCGAGTGAACAATAGGGTGAGAGCATAACTGTGGAAGTAAGACCATGGATTAGAGAGATTGCAGGAGTAAGAATGAAGATAAGTGCGTGATGCTGTGGAGATGCATTATATCTACCCACATGGTCCAGACAGGTCCTCTCAATGAATCTTCATTCTAAAAATCCATGGCCCCAAGGTATTCATTTTGAATAGCTGGCTAAGACAAATGAAATTAACATAAAATCCAATATGTTCTTTGATCTCTCCAATAAGTATTAGGCAAGCAATGTCCTCTGTTCAAAGTCCACCAGGTTCTCTGATCATTCCTGACACATCTAATGTCATTTTTTTTTCATAGTGCAGGGTAAAGATAATGAAGAAGCAAAGTGAATTCCTGACTACAGCGTTGGTTGTTCCCTCTGCTTTTGTTTGCAGTATAGCTTTCACACAGCATATACCTCAGTGGATGTGCCCTGCATCTCTGATTGGCTCAGGGGTGCTTAACGAGAATGCAAAAATCTACAGAGTCTTGGCATTGTGGGTCGTGTCATCTGACGGTTGCTTCCAAAAATCTCATTATGTTGACTCCTTAGGTCCCGATTACCCTGGGGTCCTGACAAATTAACTTGGTGTAGCAGATCCTTTAAACTGGAGAGGATCAGTTATACCCTAAACTATAAATCTGGATAGGGGAGATTGTGGGTGATAGCCAGTGAAACAGAAAGTTTTAGTGTGCAGCCAAAAGTGGATGGATATCAAAGCATTTTGTTGTGAGTGGTTGCATTGCAAGAAGGTGTGAGAAAAGGAAAACATCTTCTCCCACAGGTAGCTCTGAGCCATAATGGGTAGTTAGAGATGGTAGTTAGTTTCTTGTGACCAGACGATTTCAAGAATATACCTCACATTGAACTTTGCTGTCTGAAAAGTCCTTCTTTTTCCCTTAACAGGCAGCAGTAGAAATGGTTCGAGTGAAATGTTAGACCTCAATCGTTGCAGATCAGGGCATCCACTAAGCCAGTGTTTCTCAATCCTACTCCTGGAGCCCCCCTGTCCTGCATATCTTCTATCTACCTTTGCTCCAAACACACCTGGTTGAAATGACTAACATGCTCTTGATTAAATCAGGTGTGCTCAAAGGCGCCACTGATGAGTTCAGTCAGGTAGGTAGAGCAGGGAAAGATGGAAAACGTGCAGAGCAGGGGGGCCCCAGGAGCAGGATTGAGAATCAGTGCACTAAGCGACCTAATAACGTTTTGTTCGTATATCCGATAGGCCATTCGTCTTGTAGACAGGAGGGGGCGTTGTGGGATAGTGTGTCTGAAAATAAAAATCCCAGCCTAATATGGTACCAAATCACCTGAATTTCTCTACTGCGACCGCGAGGAGTCTGAATCAACTGTGGCCGGGCTATCGGAGCCCTGTCCCAGGAACGACTATACCAGGGGTGAGCGTATGCTCCCTGCCAAAAGCCACCATTACTGTGAAGACACAATTTTATGGATGACGGACCAGCGCACACTGTACACCGTTTTCCACGTGTGCACCTCACCCCCTTGTTCCTTAAGGGTGTTATTCCCTCCCACCGCCAGTGTTATTGTGAAGACTTGCCTCGGTTTAATTCAACACGGGATAGAAGCAGCGGCCCTTTGATCTGATGCTGCCTAATTAGTAAGGATATCTGTTCCCTGACCCACTTTATCCACCGCGAGCCTCCTTGCGGAATTCGAATCCGCTTTCTCTGCAACCGCAGTGCATCCTTTCCCTATTTTCTCTGTGCAGATGAAACGATTTACCGAAGCGCATGCTAAGAAAGAGGAATATTTCATGATACTGGTGGTAAACATTTGCACACCTGGTCAAATTAATTGGAGGAGCCTTGAATATATGAGTTGTTTTTCTTTCAATAACTCTCTCCCTTGCAAATGATCACTTTTTGTTCTATCACAGTAAATTGCGGTCCAAGACTGCAGTTACCCACAATCGTATGGGGGCAAATTCATCCAAAAGAAGACTAGATTTTATTTATTTATTCGTTCATTCATTTTTCAAGAATGAGCGGACGGCTTCCATCCAGCTCATTACGATGTGAATCACATGTCCTCCAAAACCAGAATTGCCGTACATGTTTGCTGAGATGAAACGAACCATGCCTTTGTTTTTCCCACGTTTCCCATCTAAATTCACCAGTCACCACTTCGGCCTCTACTATTAAACTCTAAAGAACGTCTGGTGAATACCGGTATCCAGCTGCACCAGGACACATCTCCACACTCCGTTCCGAGACCTGTCGCGGTTCCGCTCCTGCTTTTCACAACACTTCCCCGTTTTGTAACGCCAGTTTTTTACGATGTGTATAAGACACGATAGACGGAGCGCTCAGTGAATATTTCTTTGTGGTGGAACAGTTGGCACAATGAGACGCTCGGGTGTATTGCTTGGTCAAAGATCTATTTTTGGTTAAGATCGTTTTGGGCAAAGGAAAGTTGTGGGTAAATCTTGGTGAAACTTAGAAATGTGTGTTATGTGAGGAACTGTCTTTAATTTATTTTGATGTTAGTTTTTTTTATTCGGAGCCGTATAGTGTGGGTAACTTCTCTATTGAACCAATGCATGACAAAATATACTGTAGTCATTTAAAAGTACTTCGTTAAACAATGGAAACAATCCCCTAATTCATCTTGCACGGACAGCACACTGTTGTCATAAAAAGAACATATTTGAATGTACTTATGCTGTGCCAGAGCGTACATTTCCCATGAAAACGATCGCATGTTTCATCCAGAAGGCGTTACGCGAAAGCGTGCATCACTTAATGAAATAGAAATCTACGGTTGCCACGCGCGTGTTTATTTGGGTATAGCGTCGCACGAATATTCACGTGACTCTCTTTATTGTATCCGTCGCTATTTTCTCCCATCTGCTGATTTTTGTCACTCGGCACAATATTTTTTAAGTAAATGCATTTCGATCAGATATTGTCTGCAATCGGCGGCTTTGGAAGATACCAGAAGATCCTTTATGTGTGGATATGCTTGCCTCAGATCTTGCTGGCGTTTCATATGATGGTGAGCGTATTCACCGGAGCGACGCCACCGCACCGCTGCAGTGAGACCTGGACGGGGGAGCCTTCTGCCCCAGTCAACACCTCCGCTGGCAACCTCAGCATCCCGTTGCCACTGGGCTCCTGCGCCGTTGCCGCCCCGGACAACCGGACGGCGCACGCCTGCGAAAAGGGATGGGTGTACAGTAGAGAAATATTTCAGAGCACAGTCGTCACCGAGGTATGTACCATTACATTTCTAGTTCATTTCGTTTAATTATTTATTGGAATTGTGGCATAAACGGCGTTAAGGAGGATGAACGTTTAGCAGTCACGATTACCCTATTGCCCTGAATTGTATTGTTCAGTTCCAGCATCTTGAAAAAGTGAGTGTCGGCTGCCATGGTGACCAGATGGCTCACTACCTGCCTTTCAGGTGTGCAGCGCACAAGGCAGGATCTGTGCGAATTTCCCACACGACCGTTCTCCGACCAACAGGCGCACACATTACTCTAAGTGCGCTAGGGAAAAAAAATAAATAAATAAATAAAGGGACTTTTTAAAGCGTGCACTGAAAATGCAAAACTGGAAAAAAAATACTTGTTACTCATTGGTTTATCTAAAAATGGCAGCGTACATTTACAGGAAATTACTTGAGGCAATACACATCTTGAGACCTGCTCGTTTTTTTTCTTTGTAATAATGTGTATGATTACTTTTATGATTGTTCAGTGTCAAGGGTTGCTTTTTCCAGGTCAACATTTAGCCTGTAGACTTCGGGATTTCTGCATAGCTTAATCGAATGCACAGCTTATGTACATCTACACTGTTTCCGCGTGGACGTTAATGCCCCACATGGCGAAATTCCTCCCTCGTCGTAGCAAAACTTAAGTGTCGTTCAGTCAGAGGTTAAGTGAGGCACAAGTCCAAGTCAGTCCAGGACCAAGTCCACTGAAGTTGTTTTTGGCCTCTTTAGAACTGTAACCAAAATCTGCACCTTGCAATGACATTTAACCACTGATGTAAATAATGATGGGTGGCGTCATTATATTAACGTCAAATTTTTTTGACTGCATATATCTGGCTGCACCTTGTTACCCTAATTACAAGTTTACTGTATAAATGCGTGAAAATGAGAATTAACCCGAAAAGTAAGTAATATTAAATGCACGTGTGAGTGATTAAACCTTGGTTAATTTTTAGATTCTATCAATACCACGTCAAAGGTTTGTGAGCTGTGAAACTTAAGCTGTAAGTGCTTTGCCTCAGCACACCTGGTTTTCATGCAGAGCTCCAAGTCCCAGAAGTTAGGGTGCCATCCACATCATGGTCATTTACACTCTAAGACATCTGTCTGACCATAAGTGCTCACATGAGGAGACCGCCTATGAGGTATACAGGATTTCTCTCTTGTGTGTGCCTCTTGCACACAAATACACCTTGTTTTCTTCCATCCAATGCATACACTGTAATGACTTTCACGCAACCTCCATGGTGGTTTCAAATCGCACGCAAACATGCTCATGCACAGGTAATTCGGTAATCTGCGGCACAGAGGTGGCATAGATTATCTGTGTGGAAAAAGAGCTGAAAAACAGGCACCTGTGCCTCTCCCTTTCTCTGTGTCTCAGTGGGACCAATAGGATCACTTTTGCAGCCCGTTAAATTGGGTCCCTGAGGTAGACAGACATGCACGCAACACTCAGAGACATATACCACACATGTGCAAGCACACGTGCACACACACAAAAACACATACGTTTACATATACGCACGCACACGCATGCAAACACGCATGCTCTCTCTCACATTCACACACATACGCGCACACACACCCACACACATGCATACATCCACAAGCACACACACATATACATGCATACATGGATTTACAAACAAATGAGAGAGTATGATTGAGGATTATTAACTGGAGTTAATTAAGTTAATAGCAGCAGTGTGGTGTAATTATAAGGAGCAGTACCCCAAGGGTACAAGGGTGCCAGTTCGATTCTCCACTGCTGTTGTTCTCTTAGGTATGGAATTTAATCCAAAATTGCTCAGTAAATGCCCTGCTGTATGCAAGTCACTCTGGATAAGAGTGTCTGCTAAGCAACTAAATGTAATGTTAAATGAAGTCAGGTAGGAGTCAGGGGAGGGGCTAGGTGAGGTGATCCTGGAAACGGGTAGATATATAGGTACGTCTGGTCTATGGGCTTCATTATCTGTCTCACCCCCTCAATCCTTCAGCACAAAGTTGTCTTTATTCTCTCAATCAAACACCTCATTGCCCAGGATGGGAGTTTCTCTTTCCAAGGTGATTTGGGTACTGGAGTCATTATAACACTACAGTGCATTGCACTGTTCCACTGATATTTTCAAGAACGTCATACAAGGTTTACACTTCCTACCCAATTTAAAATCATAGCGCTAGAATTGTTTACCAGAGAAGCTGGGTTTCCTCTTTCCTTCGTAATGTGTACTGTTGTGCCAGTTGAATTCATACTGTGCACAGTGCCTTCTCACCAGGTGATTCTGAGGATTTTATTTTCTGAAATGGGCTTTGTGTGGCACATTGGTTAGGCAGATTTATGAGGAGTTTGGTCAATAAAAACGGTACGCAAACGGAAAACAGGCCAAAGATAATAATGTTATTGTTTGCCTGGGGGGGGGGGGTGCACACTCACTCGAAAATGCTAGCAATTACCAAATTGACTATTGATAATAAGGACATCAGATCAAAATCATGTTCAGCAGATTACATATATCGATATTATCACAACAAAACCTCTCCTAGAGCCAGGACTCAGGAGTTGACTCAGTAAATATTCAGCTGTATAAAAGGATAACATGTGAAAGCAGTAACCTAAGTTGTTCTGAATAAGAGCATCTGCTAAATGCCAGTAATGTAATGTAATTAAACATGTCTCTGGTGGGAAGATACACCGTCTGCTTGTGATGTTATCCAACTGGATCTCCACACTGGTCAGGCAAACAAGTTGTGCGTATAGAGGACATGGTTGGCCGCTCCTGACTAAGAAGAAGAACAAAACACATGAATATGTCATTTGCAAACAACTTCTAAAGGACAGTATTCACCAATCAAGGGGTTGTATTTCTCATAAATAATTCCCCTTGTTTGATAGCATATTTATACATTTCCTATTTAAGACCTTAAAGTTACCAGTCTCTAAAATAATCCACAAATTTTTACTCATATGAACTTTGTCCATTAACACTCATGCTTCCTCATCTTAATATTAACATAAGATATTGGAAATCAGGATTCCCTGCTATACTGTGTGATTTTTATTGAAATGGAAAATCTATTCTTGATTTTATGTCTATGTCATAAATGTGTGTCCTTAACTGGAGATTATTGTACCAACAAATTTTGTTTGTTCCTGAATTTCCGCAAGTATTTAATTCTTCAGTGTTCATGCATCACCGTGAGGTTGCATATCACAGAAAAACATGGTGTGGGAATTTTTAAAAATGACGGTCAGTGTGCTTACTTCCATGCTCATATTTGTGACGAAAGCGCAAGAACGTGCACATTCCTCTGTAACACTTCCCGGTGTTTATCTGTGAAGGAGCCACAAACAATGAGGATGACGAAGCTGAGTGAAATCATGATCGTGGGGCTCCAATGCTAAGTTTCCGCAGCTCTTTCTCACTGACTTCCTCGCATTGCAGAGAGATTTGTACCACAAAGCTTCAATGAAGAAAGCAACTGGACAAACAATCCTGTTTCACCACGACGATGAACGCTCCACAAATCACGTTTAAGCGTGTCAGCTTGCAGAGTTTTTTTTCCACCTCTCCAGCTCAATAGCCTATCAGAGAGTTGTGAACAGAGAGCTGTCGATGGGGGGCCGGGGGGGGTGTGCATTCCCGCTTTCCCCTCCCCTCTGCTTTCAATGGGCCCAAAAAAAAGCCAAGGACAGTATGGCCTTCTAACAAGCCAAGTGAGACAATAAGGGCCTTCATGGGCTTTTATGACCCATTTCACACTTTGTCCCCCCACATGTCAGCCTCAACAGGGCGATTGGCAGCCCAGAGATACCCAACCCAGATCCCCCACCCCACCCCATCTCTCCACCCCTTCCCTTCCCACCCCTTCACACACACACACCAGTTTAATCACTTACCTTTATTGGCATGACTATGTTGCCGTGGCTTGTACAGAAATATTTGGTAAAACTAGTAAGATGCCTTGAAAATAGCTTTCCACACAAAACATCAGGACCGATCCATAGAAGGTAAGCCTGAGCACTTGCAAAAAAACGGCACTGACATATCAGAGCAACTGCTGCAATAGAATTACAGAGCATAATATAATGTGCAAAGCCCATTCAGACATGCATAAAACATCATTCACAATTGGGCCTATTGCACCTGAAGTGTTGGATCATGTGACTGCCGCCATCTTACTCTTCCCCCTGTCTCCCTCTCCATCTGTCTCTCTTTGTCTCCCTCTGTCTCACTCTTTCTCTGTCCCTCTTAATGCAGTACATTTTAATTTAGTTTGATTTATGTATTTATATGGCAGACATACCTTTGTGCTGCCAGAGCATGAACATCACAAAGACAAGTGTCTGTCTCTCTCTGTGTCTCTGCAGTGGGATTTAGTATGTGACAGGGCCAGCCTGAACAGCATCGGCTCGTCGGTGTACATGCTGGGCTTGCTGGTGGGGGCGGTGGTCTTTGGAGCCATGGCTGACAGGTACACAGCCCTGCTGAAAGGCCCATTCATTTCCTGCTCCTTAGAAATTCCACGCAGTGCAGCTCAGAGTGTACACTCACTGACCCCCTTTCCCCCCCTCACCCTGGAACCCACTCCTTCCCTCCCTCTAGATACGGCCGTCGCTTTGCCATGCTCCTATCTCTGGCCCTGCAGACGGTGTTTGGGGTGGGGACCGCCTTCGCCCCAAACTTCCCCCTCTACGTGCTGCTGCGATTCATCGTAGGAACCACCATCTCTGGGGTCATCATCAACGCCTTTGTGCTGGGTGAGGAGGGAGCGCCCCTCTGTCTCTCTGTCTCAGAACGTGGGAAAAGTCTTTTGTGTCCATCGTGATCTATGTGAGTGTCTGTTTAGGTATTTGTGAATGTGTGTGTGTGTACATGTGTATGTGTATGTGTGTGTGTCTCTAACATAACACTGATTGTTAGTGGCGGCTGCTTGACAGAGACTAAACCTCCATGTCCCTCTCTCTCTTGAGACAGCTATTTATTGCTGGAAATTTTCAGTATCCATGAAAAATTCTAACACCATATTCTCTGCTCCAGGACAACCTGCAGGGCATAGGTAATAAACCTAATAATAAATAAACATAGCCCTCATGCTAGCCTACACTCTGCAGGAGAAGGGAATTTGGGAATAAGTGTAACTATGGTCACACAGCAGCCTGAATGCTGAACTGTGGCCAGTATAAAATATAAAGTGGTCTAAGCAGTGAACTATGGTCTCTCTATGGTCTGAAAGCTGTGGTCACTGTAGCCTGAAGGCTTGACTACAGTTACCTAGCAGTCTGCACACTAAACTTTGGTCACTCCATGATCTAAATAATGAACTAGGGTTCGCATCAGTTTGTATGTTGACCTATGGTTCACTAGATGGTCTGCATGCTGAACCTTTGTCACTCCGGTTCTGAAGGTTGAACTATGGTTCACTTGATGCTGAAGAACGGTCGATGAAAAATCCTTATTTTACTCTCTGTAATGGCATTGAAATGTTTCACTGTACTCTGGGGCTTCAGGGCTTCAGCACTGAAGATAACATCTGTACTTCAGGAGGGTCTGTGCTATCAAGCTGTTTACAATAAAGCAAACTAATTGGACAAACAATAAAAAACAAGTGGGATGTGACAAGTGCACTTACGTAGTAGGGTTCCATGGTGTAATGGCCAGCACTCTGGACTTTGAATCCAGCGATCCAAGTTCAAGTCTCAGTGGATCCTTTGCTGTGAGATGACTCTTCTTATAGCAACTCTTTTGCCTCAATAATGTCCAGCTGTATAAATGGATAAAATTGTAACCTATGTAAGTCCCTGTGGATAACAGCGTCTGCCAAATGACAATAATGTAATGTAATGTACAACTTCAGACTGTGATTGGATAAACCCTTTGAGTTAACCAACAGTAACGTCTTATAATTGGACAAGCCCTTTTAGTCAAGAAACCTACAAACTGTAATTGGTCCATTTGTTGTTTGCTGAATTAGAGGCTACTGGAAGAGCCCCATTCCTCCCTCCCCCCAAATCAGTCTCTTCTCTCTCCTGCCCCATTTGGCTCCCCCCTCAGGCACGGAGTGGACGTGCACCCAGCATCGTATGCTGGCCGGGATAATTACCGACTACTTCTTTGGCTTTGGCTACATGCTGCTAGCGGGAGTGGCCTACCTGGTGAGGGACTGGCGCAAACTCCAGCTGGCCATCTCTGCTCCTGGCTTCCTCTTCATCTTCTATATCTGGTGAGGAGAGGGGGGTGGATGGGTGCGGGAAATGCAGGACCATAGACACTAACCCACAGTTTCCAACCACCTCCAGTCTGACACCTGGGAATTAATTTATTACATGTTGGCAAATGACCTGGTGAGTTTAGAGTGGAGTTGGAGACATGTAAGGAGCATTGTCAAGGTGTGTTAAGCTTACAGTGACCTTATAATTATTGATTAGATCGCTTAGATCAAATGCTTGTAGAGAGGGAGTGAATCATGTAGTGACAATGAATGTTTGTATTCACCACCAGCAAAGCAAAAGCAAAATCCCAACAAATGCACATGGAAAGAACAAGGAAAATAACCCACAAAGGAAATTCAAATCCACACAGTCTGACAATCTTATAATCATAAAATAATACAGCTAAAAAATGAGGTTGCAAAAAATTGAGGAAAAGGATAACCTTGATTGATATAACCTCAGGACTTGCTAAACTGTGCAGTGGCTGCCCAAAACAAAGCAGTTACAAAACAGGTTACAACCTGCTGAAGTAATTTATGTGTCACTGTCAGGCCTGAATAATGGGTCACATGACCATCACCCAATATAGCACATTAGCCATCCGTCATTGTTGTAAGGAAAGATTCCTTTTTATCCATTATTTTCAGTTGAATTCAAACAGCTTTACTTGTAAGGCATGGAATCTGTAAATATTTCAATAAGGCAAAAATCAGGCAACTCAAAACACATTAGAAATTAATATCAATGAGTTACATCTTTAAACAGTACCACATTAACATAAATGAGAATATGGTAACGAATGGAGGAAATCATAACCAAAATAATAGTTATAGTAATAGTAATAGTAATCTTTATAATGGAAATAACAGCTTAACAGTATAACCCTCCCTCTCTCTTTTAGGGTACTCCCTCAGTCTGCACGATGGCTGTTGGCAAATGATCGTTGTGAGGAAGCCATCGTTTTGCTGCGCAGGGCTGCAACAGTCAATGGCCGTACTTTCCCCCCTGCAGTCCAGGTAACAGCTTGTCCCACACCACCCTCCGGTGCCCTTCCTCTGCCAAATATATAAATAACAACAAGGAAAGAGCTAGCCCTGAGTAGAGGCAGTTTGTGTGAAGACTCCAGTTCACCCGAGGACAGCTGGACAGGGCCTCCCTGCCCAACCCCACTGCCCCACCCCGATGCAGCCCACACAATGAACGCAGTCAGGGCACGGTACCACCCCTCTCCATCTCTCTTTCACTTCAGTTTTAAATTCTCTACGCTTTACTTGCACGATAAGCATGCACTTCTGTTGCCAACACACCGAAATATCAAATTTGCAATTGCAATAAACAAAAATGACATAGTAGTCCTTCAGAAAGCTACCAACGGTATAATATAACCACTTAAGTTAAGGGAAAATACAAAATGCAGTTATTAAATAACAAATATATACAATAGGATTTTGTAATTCTTCTGATTATTTTCATCCTATTTTGTGGTTCCTTGTTGCTCGCTGTCCCACAGACTGCGGCAGGTGGCAAGGTGTCACACAGCTTTTCTCTTCTTCCAGGAGGGCTGGCACTTTCTCTGTATCTGGGAGTTTTTGGAACTTTGGCTAACGTTGTGTTGTTTTGGGGAAGTGGAAAGCTCTCGCATTTCTGTGTTTTTTGTATTTAATAAAAGTATAGCTGTTCTTTCTGGGTAGCCAGGTTTGCCTATGTTGGCTGGTCTCAATGGCCAGACTGTTCACTGACACTATACTTTTTCGTGGCATTTTTGTTTGCTATCTTTTACCACAGACAGGTAGTCCATCAAGTTTGTTTAGGGCCTGACTGGAATGAAGTTTACTTTGTGTGTTTGTGTGTGCGCCTCAGTAGCTGATGTCATTTTGCTTCTGCTGTGTTACAGTCTGATTCATTCATATTGTCTGTGTGCCTGGGGTGCTGTCCTGAGGTTTATAGGGGCTTGCTACAGTAGGACAACAAAGGAGAGAATGGACACTTGGGTTAAAAGTACAGTGAGAAAATGAGACCCTAGCGGCCTCTCAGCGTTTATTCTCTATTCAGCCACTCTCGTTATTGAAAATCTCAAGTGAGAGGGGCCTCTGCAAAATCATGGGAGTCAGAGCTGACAAACCACGCGAGTTATTATTATAAAGGAATCGCAGCATATCTTCAGTCACCAACTGTTTCTTTCAGTCTACCCAACTGTGCCTGCCTAGCGTGCTTCTGTTGTTTGTTGTGGTAGCTGTCTGGGGGCAGATTAAACCCGCGTGCTCTTGCCACAGTTTAATAAATTCTCCATTTTACGCCTCTGTCTACCATGTGTTTTTCGGCTTGAAGCTGGCATAATTTGCATTTTATCTTTCCCTTTCCATGGCTTTCTCACTGCTTTTTTTGATGTGGTTCTGCTGAAATCGCTAACAATTTGCAGAAAACAGCTGCTTTTTGTTAACACGTTGTGTGGTTAAATGGTCTATTCATTGGCTGTTGGCAATCCTTCACTGCTTCTGAAATCCAACACTGAAAAGGAATCTGCTAAAATGTCAGGATAGCTTGATATCTACTTGCAACTTGTAAGGCACTAAAATGCACAACTACCATCACTTGGGGGACCAGACACACTGCACATACAAGGCCAAGTTTCACCGAGAACTATGGTGAAATTGTAGGAAATTTTTGAGGACCATATTATACTCTAATCACTGCCCACTCTCATTATCTTTTGCAGACTCAAATTCAGGTTCACATTGACATACACATTTACATTTATTCATTTGGCAGATGCTTTTATCCAAAACGACTTACAAGTGAGGTACAATACAACACAAGCGAAAAAGCATACAGAGTCAACAATATTAGAAGTACTGCATGCCAAAGTTCCAAACATTGGCCAGGCAAGGTACAAACTAGCAAGTAAAGCTAAAGAGTGTGTTAAACCATTATAACCAAACCATTACATTTTTTTAATAGTTCAGTAGGAGATAGGGGGGAAGTGTGTCAGATGCACAGGTGAGAGCAGAAGAGCTGTGTCTTCAGATGTGTCTTGAGTTCAACAGTGCTGTCCCTGTGTTAAATGGCATAAACTAACTAAAAGGGTTACTAAGACCCAAATCTGTGGGCATCCGATAAGCCCATAGGACCCTCCCCACCTCCCTCTGGAGACCGTTTTACAAAGCCAGGCTCCCTGTTGGTATATTATATTACATGACAGCATTGCTTCCAACAAATTGGTTAGTAAGTTCAACAAGCCAGTGCCAGAAATGTATGCATATGATAGCACAGATGAGTATGTGTTCCACCTTTTCTGTAATAGTTTTGTGGTTAGATTTCATATAGTTTCATCTTTGGGTTCAGTACTCGCTATGAATGAATATTGATGCACCACAGTCAAGAAGAGGAAATGGTGTTCACAGATTAACTTTACTTTTGGCCAATCAAACGGGAGGGTTGATGTTGTGGGATGTGACAATGCTGTGTCCGTATTAAAAAAGACAGTTGCAGTGAGGGCACATCTTCAGCTAGCTTTTTATGAATTGCCAAACAACCTGGAAGCGTTGGCTAAAAGACAGGCAGAAGGAGGTATTATTTGTTCTGTGAAGGAGGAGGTGAAGTGAGTGTTGACTGAATTGAAGCAGGCAGTGTCCTTTATATGTTTTGAAAAGATATTTAGCATCTTGTTTTTTTGGTTTTGTGTTTCACATTTCTTGGTTGGGTTTTTTGTTTTGGTGTTGTGGTCATTTTCCCATTCATGCTGGCTTTATAAATAATCCTGCTCTTTATTTACAGTTCCAAATAAAGGGCATTTAAAAGTCACCTCTCCCACTCTCTCCCCCCTCTCTTTCTGCCTCCCCTCTCTCCCCCTCTCCCTCTGTCTCCCCTCTCTCCCTCACTCTCTCTGTCTCTCTCTCAGTCTCAAGACCATGCCGGTTTTGCTATATAAAGTAGCCGGGCGACAGTCTCACTCTTATTCTACATGTCTGCATCACTGCCATCTCTATTAAAAACTATGAAAGGCTCTACTGTGAGCCATTTTTGGTATTGCCATAGCAACAGGTCTGCCCTGCTTGGATCTGAGTAATGTAGCCTATGTGTCTGTGTGTGTGCATTTGTGTGTGGATCGGTGGTCTACCACCTCCTACAAACACCGACCCCACCCTGTCCCCACACCATCTGCTCCCAGTATCTCCCTGGCCAAGAAAGGGACAGGGCCGAGGTAGCAGAATGCAGGGCCAGAACTGAGCACGTGTGAAAGTGCCGCCTGATCAATAGCCCCCTCATCCTCTCAGATCCTCAGGGTGACTGTGTCAGCAAGGCTGCCCCCCTGAGCAGCCTGTGGTCTGAGCCAGGTGAGAGAAGGCGGTTGGCGTCGCTTGGGCAACAGCAGACATGAAGGACAGCACTGCGGTGTCTCAAAGCTGTGGTACTTTCAGGAGAGCAGTGCAAACACGCATCAGGGCCTGACCTGGAGGGGGCGGACAGCACACGCACTCAACTCACAGAACGTGAGATCAGGAGAGGATTACTGACAATGTCTGAAACATCCACACACAAAATCATCTCCTATAATGGCTTACCATAATAACTCATTCTGCCAGCCAGGCCTGATCTTGCTTTTCTCCTGAACTGTGACTCTCTATGACAGCTCTGTCGATTGGAGGCAGAGGCTTGGCTAGAGCCCCTAGCTGGGAGGGCAGTCTAGGACAGGGGCCTGGGGGGGGATTGCTTGGAAGTCCTGCCAGGTCATCAGGTCCTCCCGTCCCATCTTGTCTCGGTAATGTTGTACAGTGTGTTCTGGTAAGATAGCGCAGCAGCAAATGGCCCCCCACTGATTTTTTTTTTTCAGCTTGCCGTGGATCTCTCTACAATGCTCTTCCTCACTCCCCCTCACACACACATACACCACTGCAGCTGTAGAACATGTAAAAAAGGTTTGTTAGAAAAGTGTCCCGTTGTCACCAGCTGCTCCACAGATCAATTACAAGTGTACTACTGCCCCGTAGTGGGCCCAGCAAAAGTTCATCTCAGGCTCCCAAGACATTCTGGAGCTCAGAGGGGAGGGATTGAGAGGCCAGGGCCCACACTGCTTCATGTGTCTTATTCACAAAAGCAGAACATTTACATGCAGTTACAAAACACCTTTCTGCCCTGTCTATCCCCTACACAAACAAACAGTGTACTACGGATGTGTGGTGAGTATTCTGTGGCAAAATACCTTTGCATCACAGGTGCTACATACCAGCGGTGGTTGAGGTTAGTCAACACCCCTCACACCTACTGTAAAGGGGTTTGAGATCAATGAATGCTCACACTCACCGGTCTGGGAGTATTGTTAGCCTGGTCTGACACTGTTGCTCGTTAAATTTGAATGGATACACTTATGTTCTATTGTGCTGAAAGTCACTCTGGATAAGAGCATCTGCTAAATGAATGTAATGTAATTTAATGTAATGTAATGTAATGTAATGAATTGCTCTATATAAGTTCAATCCATTATTTACAGTTACTGTGAAGCAGGCATGGGTAACCCCGCCCCAGAAGGGAGAGACAACCCCATGAGTATAGCTTCACTTTTTAAAATGAATCATTTATGTTAAGGTCAGGTATGGGCTTCAAAACCATATCCCTGTTAAGAAATTTATGTCTTCATGAGGTTTGAAGGGTCGTGCATTGTGTGGTGCTTCCATTAAGGATCTGCTTGTATGTTCAGACTCTTCTCTGCTGCCCCCTGTGGACAGGTGGAGAAGTGCACGATGTCGCCAGAGAGGCAGAAGCGGCACACGGCTAAAGATCTCCTGCGCACCCCCCAGATGAGAAAGAGGGCTCTCATCCTGTTCTACGTCTGGTGAGGAACCCGCATGTGCCAGACCTCAATAATCTGCGCATCAAAGATTGTGTAATATGCAATTAACAGCATGTTATTATAGTGTTATGCCCTGCCTCTGTGAGCTGAATCTGTTAGAGTTACAGCTATGAATGGGAGAAGACCCAATCTACATGAAAGCAGAACAAAGGAAATGGCACTTCAGAGACGAGGCATTTCCACATCACACAGGCATTAACAAGCAATAAAAGCAGACTAGTCCAGCCTGCGGAGAGCAGTGCTCATCCCAGAGCCAGCTCAGCCTTGGTCCAGGCCCACAGCCACAGAGCCAGGACCAGGCGATTCCCCTCATTTTATTATATACAGTACCAGTCAAAATTCTGGACACACCTGATTAAGATAATAGGATATATGCAATCAAAGACATTTTGTTCAAAAGAGTTGCGCTTAAATGTTTAAAATTTGTTTCTTAGACAAATATAAATAGCGCAGTTGATGTCTATGTATGAGTTTCCTTCCAAAAATAAAAATAATTTTAAAGTATTCTGGTTACTTTGAAGATTCTAAAGTATAACATAGTTTTGATTTGTTTGGTTTGATTTGGTCACTGTGTAATTCCATTTGTGTTATTTCAGTTTTGATGTCTTTACTATTATTCTAAAATGTGGAAAACAACGAAAATAAAGAAAAACCCTTCTGTGAGCAGATGTGTCTAAACTATTGACTGATACCGTACACAGTGATTACATGCTAAAACCCCATGAAGGCGCTAAGTGTGTGGAGTGTCAATGAGGCAATTAAGCAGGGCTTTCTCCTACGAGTCCCCAAAGCCGTGAGATCCCTGGTGGTGCTTCACACGTTATCACATGTTATCTCAAATGAGAATTGAAGCGAGCCCGCAGAACAGCAAAAAGGGATGGCGACTGAATCAGCGCCTCCCCTCACTGCCTCAGAGAAACCAATTAATAAATAAAACATCACAATCCGGTTGTGGTGTTGTGGGAACTGAGCTGTAAGAATAATGCAGAATGAAATGCATGTGTGCTCAGAACATTTTTTTTTCTTTAACGCCTCACCATTGTGCTCCATGTTATATCTTGCATACATACTGCACCAGCCTACCACAAGTACCTTTGAGGGCACATTCAAAAGGCAAAACCACACACAGTTTTATGTTTGTGTGTGTGTGTGTGTGTGTGTGTGTGTGTGTGCTAATACCATCTCTGCCTCCCTCTCTCCCCCCTCCAGGTTTGTGAATGTGTTGGTGTATTACGGTCTGTCGCTGGGCGTGTCGGACCTGGGCGTGGATCTGTACCTGACTCAGTTTGTGTTCGGCCTGGTGGAGATCCCGGCACGCTCGCTGGTGCTGTTCGTGCTGCCCTGCAGCCGCAGGCTGCCCCAGAGTGCCTTCCTGGCGCTGGGTGGCACGGCCTGTCTGCTCACTCTCGCCGTCCCTGCAGGTACCTGATGCTGCGCGTCCGCCACAGTGACAGCAAGGGATGACACATGGGAATGAGTACCATCAACGGCAATCATTCCTCCCTCACTCTCTCCCTCTCTCCCCTCCCCCGTCCCCTCTTCCTCATTCTCTTCTCCATCTTCTTTGCTCCCCTCTCCCCTCTTCCCTTCTTGTCCCCCTCTCCCTTGCTCTCCCCTCCCCCCTTCTCCCCTTTTTCTTCCTTTCTCCCTCACTCTCTACCCCATTTCCTAATCTCCCCTCCCCCTCTCCCCCTTCCTCTTCCCATCTCCCTCTATCCCCTCCCCCTCACTCCCCTACATCCTTCTCTCCCTTATCCCTCTCTCCCCTTTTACTTCCCCTCTCCCTCGCTCTCTCCCCCCTCCCCCTCTCCCCCCTCCCTTTTCCTCTCCCTCTCCCTCACTCTCCTCCTCTCTTCCCCAGACATGCCCAATGTACTGACAGGCCTCGCCATGTTGGGGAAGTTTGGCATCACTGCTTCCTTTGCCATTGTCTACGTCTACACTGCTGAGATCTTTCCCACAGTCCTCAGGTAGGGGTAACCAAGGCAGCTAGGCAGATATGCCCACAGTTCTGTGTAATATGATATCTTTATTACCTGCTTTGTAATACTTCTGGTAATAAAAAAATGTATGTTAATTGAACATTAACATGAAAACAAATGAAATGTTAGTCTGAATAATATGCCATAATAATGTGCCCATGATTAAAGTTACTCAACATAGGCCACTGTAATGTTTAACTTTCATTGCTTCCTGCTTATTATTTACTCTATTGGCATCCACAGTTTTGCTTGTTTGTGAGCCACATTTGTTATGAGTTCAAAGATGCCAACCTAAATTTATCATGGAATGTGTCTAAGAGAAGTGTGTCTTAGACATGTCTGCAACCTCTGCCACAATGGCCATCGTTTGCACCCTGGATACTAAACAGGGCTCTAAATGGCATATCTGGTGTTATGCTGGAATGGGCTAGAGTTATCCCTGCTGTGAGATTTATGTGCATACCACAAACTGCTCATAAATTGTCTTCTTCAATGAAATACAATATGCCACACTCCACAATGAAACCAATGCTGTAAATAGTTCCCTGGCAACACATTTACCCTGAAATGAACCCTCCCTGAGTGGAATGCAGACCTCATAGATTATCTCCATCTTTGTCATTTAGTATACCATTACCCAGAATGCCTAGCAGTCAGTTTTCTTCCTTCTCATTTTCTTATTATGTGGGCTGATGGCACTTGGGAGAGACACAGGCCCCTAGTGACAGAGCAGAAACAACTGGAAACTCCATCACTGAACTGGTGTCACCTACTTCGTTTCCTACAGACAGACAGGGATCGGGGTGTCCTCCATGTTTGCAAGGTTAGGGGGCGTACTGGCCCCTCTGATCAATCTCCTACACAGCCACAACCCCACGACCCCCATGCTAATCTTCGGGTCCACACCTCTGCTGGGTGCAGCTCTTGCCCTGGCATTGCCAGAAACCGCCAACTGCCCGCTACCTGACACCATCGAGGAGGTAGAGTGCTGGGAGGACAGGTGAGAGACAGGGTCTCTTGTAGATAAGTCTAATCTAAGGATGAGGGGAGTCAAACGTAGCTAAAACGTTGTCCTTATGGAACTTTCAGGAGCCAGTTACAAAACGGCAGCCAAGGGAGCTCTGTGCATGGGAGCCAATCACAAAGCAGTACAGAAGGGCAGGAACTGCAGCACCTGGCACCTGAGACTACCTGAGTGGAGGCATCGCTCAGTATGCATGTACTATACTTTCCACACTACACACACACACACACACACACACACACACACACACACACACACACACACACACTGCATACACCACACTACACAGACACTCACAAAGACACCCTACAAACACCAAGCTGCACACAGGCTCAAACACTCACTGCATACACACTATGCAGAAACACACACTCACTGTTCACACATATGAAACAAATTCACACACAAATTCACACATATGCATACTATGAATACCATACTATACATACAAATAGTAGACATACCATACTACACATATTGTATTGTAATACAAGCATATTATACACAACACACACTGCACGCCATGCTACATTATAGACAATTTACTACACAATGTACTCAACACACTACATACTCTATGCAACTGCAGATTTGAGTAGCACACATGATACATATGACACACTGAGGTACAGAGGTACACATACTCTATGCAAGTACATATTCAGAGCTATGCAGTCACACTCCATACTACTATATATTCAGTTAGATATACACAGATATTATACTGCATTCACAACCACTGCTGCACATACACTACAAAAATACATACTCTAGATCTACACACACACATATACACACAGTGCTGTGTACTCAACCATAGCTGCAACCAAACACACACGCACACGCAATGCATTCTCAGACACTTACACACATAAATCATATTTTCTCACAGCATTACATATGCACACACTCCACACACACTCACATAGTCGCAGTAGCGACACCAGAGCCACAGGAAACCCACACAACCAGCAGCACAGAGTGACTCTGTTCCAACCAGAACTGAGAAGGAAGGGAAAAGACGGACCCACCTCAGAACCTGAGCACTGGGGACCTGGATCCGGCAAGCTCCATAGAACCCATTGTGTCCACGGCTGTCACAGCTGCCTGGACTCACGGTACTGGCACTCTGCTGTGGACCAACGCTAAGCTGGAGGCGGTACGGACTTGGGGACCGACTCAACGCCTTGGCCACTCCAGGAAAAGAGCTTGAGTGCTTGAGTAATGCCTTTTTATACCCAAAAAATGCTGTACATAAGGCCTGTTTTTGTACATACAGTATGTGAGACACAGTCGTTTAATGCTGGAGAACTATGGAATAACTTGCTGCATGCTTCTTACATAGTGCATCTTTATCCATTGAACAGAAATGGCCTGTACCCATCTCAGCCTGTGAAGAATGTATAAGTGTTTAAGAATGAGGAAACATGTAACATGTATGCACAAAAGACATGGGGCTTTTTACACTTCCACTTCAGACTCCACAAGGACATTTTTTGTTTCATTTTGTCCTTCGATTTCATTTACTTCTCAGCCTCTCTCCCTCGTCCTCACTTTCACACACATCCAAAACTAAGTGAACAGTAGCTGGTGGGAAGCAGGAATAGGGATATAGCTTTATGGCACAGTGCCTTAAATGGGAAAGAACTTTGTCATTCTTAATCAGATGTGTGCCAAACCTGTCACAAACAAGTGCATATCCAACACGCAGATTCCTGTTCCTAACCTTTACGGACTCAGATGCAACTTGACAAGTCTCCACAGGGAGAAAGAATCAATTAAATAATTACAGGGAATATAGTTCTCTCACTCACACAGGCACACACACATACATACATACATACATACATATACTGGTACTTAGGGGGAGGCCCCACGTTAGAATGGTGGTGTGGTGTTCAGTGTCAAATGATCTGCATGAGCACAATTCAGATAGACAAGCACATGCCAGAAGCGCTCAGTATTTCTGCATGGGGGTCACAAGAGCATGTACTTTCCATACAACATGTTGGCCAAGACCGCATGACTTTGTAAATGTAGCATCCATAGCGAAAGCTCAATAATAAAAGTGGTCAATGAACAGATTGTGTGACACAAAAGAATATATTTCTTAGAAAAATGTCCGTCTTTATTAAACAAATCACAATTGAACACAGGGCGATTCTGTGGATTTAAAAGCCATTTTGCATTGATTTTGTGCTTGTGCGAGGCACCATGACAGAGCTTGGCCAGCAAAAAAAAAACAAAAAAACCCAACAATACTGTATCTTAGCCCACCCTCACAGAACACAGGCACACCATACAACCAATAATCGTTCTCTGTTCTCTTGTCATCGTTACACCCTTGCGACCAATGAGAAGTGCATGATTAAACTCCACCCTGTTTTGGACAGAAGACACCCACACAGCAGACCTTTTTCTCTGTGGCTGTTCCAGCAAGCAGCAGGCAGCAGCCTCTCTCAGGCCAGGGTGACATATGTGGCATCGGTGGCCACGCCGCAGTTGTTGTCCTTCATGGACATGAGCACGTAGCCGTCGTTACCCCAGTAGGTAGACCACGAGTTCTTCACCAGCCAGTAGGGCTCCCCCTTCAGGACACCGTACCCTACTGCAAGCACCGCATGGTCGAGGTCCTCAGTCTTGTTGCCTGGGAAACCACAGAACCAGTGTCACTGAAGGAGTTTCTGGCATACTTACTACTTTTGATATAGATGAGTTTTAAGTCTAAGTCAAATGGGGGAAAAAACAGATCTTATTACTCACGTTGGACAAATCTGTGTCTGTGTGTCTGTTCATGCATGCACATTATTGTCATTATTATGCGTGTGTCATGAGGGACACCAGCTGAGGTGTGTGTGTGTGTGTGTGTGTGTGTGTGAGAGATCAGGCCTCACCGCAGGCAGGCTCGTAGTACACTCCGTTGCTGTAGAAAACGAAAGAGCGATGGCCGGCATCAATGCTGACCGCCACAGGCCCCTGTTTGAACAGCGCCAGCTTCAGGGCGTCGGCATCACCCGACGTCACGTTGGTGTAGCTCTGGATGCGTGCGGTCATCTCAGACTGGTTGTAGTGGCAAAAGCCATTCTACAAGTACACATGGCAGCTCATCAGATAGGAAAGATCAGATACAGAAGCCTGTATGGGGCCCTTTGTGTCCATGCAGAGGTACAGCGTACGCACCATGCCCATGTACGCCCCGTAAGTCTCCATGGTGGAGATTCCCCCATGCTTCATTATCCACTCGTATGCCCTCCACTCCTCGCCTCCGTCGCAGCCGTTGTTCCCGAAGCCCCAGGTGCAGTCCACCAGCATCTGCTGAGAGAGAACCACCAGGGACCCCGTCTGCGGAAGACAGAAAGGCGTTACATCTACACTCAACAGCAGGAGAGCAGAGAGCTGGACATTAACACAGACACTGATGACAAGCCTGTCTGTAGAGGAAAGCAGTGGTCGTTACTGATGTGGTACAGACACACTGGTTATGTGTCCATTACAGACGCTGCATGAAGGAATGCAAACAAGAGTGCAGCAATCCACCCTCCACCCTCACTTGCAGAGAGGGTCTCTGTCTCAATGAGTTAAATGCCAGCTACACTGTTTCCAGTGGGCTGCTTCATTAAAGCACCTCTAATGGGAACACGGCTCACTGTGACAGCGCTGCCCACTGGACCACACATAAAAACAGACGATTTACAACAATCTCTTAATGCAACAGAACAGGAACCAGCATTAACGGAGCCAGAGCGAAACCCAATTACTCTGCTGACAGACACATGAATTTCAATGACAATTACAATTAACAAGTTTCAAATGAAGCTGATGGAAAGCCTTGCTAATGGGAAGAAGTTGTTAAATAGAGGATCCTCAAAAATGTAGACATTAACATATGTACATACAACGGCCTTGCTTATACAAATGTACATTTTTACAACTAAACATAAAGTGAGGCTAGGAGAACAGCCAACTGATTTTTAAAATGCAGAAAAATGCATGACTACACTAACAAACGAAACCAATTTTGCCTTGTTAGCAGCATCACCCTAGGATACTGGTCAGGCTGCAGCTACAGCAGAATACAATGGAATTCCCTTTGAAATTTTGAATTATTCCATATCACTTCTCATCGCTGCAATGGTAATGTAAAAGTGAACCACCAATGCCACAACTAGCCCAACTACAACTGCCACAGTGTTCTAGAACTGCCATGGCGATATTCTGGAACTTTCAGGAGATTCATTACAGAGTCACTGTGCAGTCGTCTTGGTTTTGAATGGACCACACAGGAGTGATGAGATGAGACAAAGCAAATTAGCCTTGGAAGACCATTAGGACTTCACCAGAACGCCCCAGAGTGGCTGGTCTGCCCATGAAACCGACTCCGCAGTCCGTCCAAGTGACAGAGTGCACCGGAGGACAACTCAGTCCTGTAAGGACAATGTTCACATCAGAGGAATTCTGAAGCAAACAGCTTTGTTTTATCTCTAATGAAATAAGTCTGTCCGGCGCACTGTGGGGGAGAGATGTAAACACGGCGGGCCCTGTGTCACTACCTGCGGATTGTCCGAGGTCACTTCCTGTGTGCTGGCAGAGCCACAAAGACCAACCACTGAGGCGTCCCGCGAACTCTTACCCCTCTGCATAGCATACAGTGACCAAACCCAGCATCTCCCTCCAAGCTTGTCCTCACCTGGGACTAAACCCTCATTAGTCTAAGAAATGAATCCTGCGCACGCCATTATTAATTATAATTTATGAAACATCCAAAACACACCTGTCAAGGGCAATCAAATCACAGGTTGAAGTTTTGCCTGACTTGTTCAGAAAAAAAAAATATTTTAAGCCCACAGGGGGTTTTCTGAGACACACTTAAAAACCGTGTTAAAAACATCAGTGAACTCACACAGGACTGCACTTATCAGGGAAGGAAACAAGTGAAATAGCTTGGAGACATCAAGAAAACTAGTCCTCTGTAGTCAGCACTTCAGCCTCTAGAGGTACTGGCAGAGGAATACTAATGTACAGTCGCTTGTAAGGTGGGAAGATGAACTTTTTAATTATTCATGTCCTCGGATTTGGGTTTCTTTTGTGTAGACATTTTACAACTCCTGTCATGTTTTTTCTCTTTTTAAACTGTTCTGACGTTGGTCTCTGTGACATTACACCTGCCCTAATATAAATATGGTTAACTGCAGTGCTCTTTCCTGCTTTCTGACTACACCCCTAATGACCTCTTTTAAGATCTTTATTTTAGAAGGGATTCCAAAAATTCAGCAAAAGTCGGGCATGAATCCTATATTTTGATTGGGCTACAAAAACAGAGAACAACAGTCTGTGGGATCCTTCATCTTGGATGCACAGCTTGTGTCTTTGTGCATGTGTGTGTGTGTGTGCCTCTGTGCACATGTGTCTGAATTTGTCCATGAACATGCGTCTAACACTTGCAGCTTCACCTTCATGAAGAGAGCGCCCTCTATTGCCCCAGTGGTTGCAAAGCTCCAGCAGGAGCCGCAGATAGCCTGGTCCTTCACCGGGGTGACGGCTCCTGAACGGGAGGGAAAGAGGAGAAGGCGCATTCAGAGGACCCATCTCCTTCCCATCACAGTCCTCACCTGAACGTGCTAGGAGTACAATGGATTTCATCCAGCATGATTTTCACACACAGTGCACATGTCGCCCACTCACACAGCTGGGCGTTACTGTAGCACCTTGCTCAACAGTAATTTTACCTTGATTAGTTTTGTGTCTGCATTTTAACTGCTGGTCTAATTAGTAGTTTAGGCTTCCCACTCTCAGCTGGCTGCTCATCCGCTCCTTAACTGAGCAGGGCAGAAGCAGCAGCTTTGTCTCTCTCCCTCACTGTACAAAAGCTCTGTCGTTCATAGACAAGGGCTCTCTACAGGGCTCCATTAAGGGAGGCCACTAGGGGGAGGCCCTGTCGCATCACTGCCCCATACTGTGATTCTTAATTAACAATGTGCGTCTTATCCCATCCATTGCATGTGGAAGTACCTTACAGTGCTTCAGTAAGAAGCCTTGTTCTGTAATCTAGGCTGCAGGGTAGCATAGTTATTAATGTACAGATTTTATATACAAATGATGATCTAGAGTCAGAATGAAACTGATCTTTTCTCAATGCAACTGCTTGCCCTATCATCACCATCACTTCCTATGCTTGGAGGGGTCCTTTCTACAGATTACATCCAAGAGACCACCCCTAGTGTCATCACACAGGTTAACCCAGCTTTCCATTACCACAGAAATGAAGCCAGCATTCTATTTCTACGCGCATTAACCCGGAGTTCCGTCACCATGGAAATAAAGCATGCATTCTTCTGCCATTAAAAATAAATGTACCCAGCCTTCCGTTACCATGGAATCTAAGCCGGCATTCTAATGCTATAGGAATGAACCCAATGTTCCGTTGCCATAGAGATCAATCCAGCGCTGTTACCATAAAGCCTCCAGTCGAGGGAGTCGGGGACCTGCACCAAGGCGTAGGCCTCCTTAGGAAAGGCACGCCCCTTGTTGGGGGTGTGGCCTCCCCTGCGGCCCCGCAGCACAGCCAGCTCGGCGTGGGAGCGATCGGACAAGTGGTTCAGAGCCAGCTGATAGGAGAGGCCAGCGCGGTTCATGGAGTGGACAAAGCTGAGGGAGAAAGAGGAAAGCATTCAAAGATGCTGTCCATTTTTTTAACCTTAAGATAATGAACAACAAGGCTGATCTGGAGCCAGTATTTATGGACTTGCTCCATGTTCACTGAGGGACAGCTGCATGTGGCAGAGCTTATTTGAGTAGCTTATCAGCTAATTATCATACACTAAGAAGACTGGCTGTAAATTCGGAGGCACAAACATTAGGTTCTCAAAACAAGGACAGTGAGCCTTGCTTCAGTGACATTAGCAAAAGCCACCCTACTCAAATCTCTGTTAAATTCACCAATGTTTGAATTATAAACTGTTACCAACTACAATAAACTACCTTCACCTCCCAATCCTTGGGCATGCAGGACCCAGAGAAAACTCTGTATTCTGTGTTTGAAGACAGCATTAAAACTCTGTCCTCTTGCACGCCGTGATGGTATAGTGCAAACTATGCAGACTAAAGGAGTACGCCGAATTTCCTGCACCTGTGCCCCACCTCCTACTGCTCTTCATAACCCCCCCCACCCCCCACCTCCCACCAGCTCACCGCACGTTGTGAACGAAGGCATGCTCCCGCTCCTCGTGCTCCCTCTCATCACCATAGCGACGCTGGAATTTCTCCTTGAAGTGTCCAAAGAGCCGATGGGCGTGGCCCACAGGGGAGGTGTGGACCAGGTCTTTCATGGGATTGGCCAGGAGCTGATGCTCCATCCCCGGCCCCGGGAACGATCCACACGTGATGCCTAGAGGAGGGCGGAGAGACAGAGGTGAGCTAAAGCATGCCAGCAAGCACAGCGATACGTGTGAGAACAAGGGTCTCTCTCACCATCTGGCAGGGAGAAGACCTTGGGGTCCACATGGGAGCTGAATTCCCTGTAGTCCACCAGGTACTTGTCATAATGGGAGCCCAGCAGGGTGTTGTAGCCCATCATCTCGTAGTGCCAAGGCGTGGCGGGCTCGTTCTCGCCCTCTGGGCGTGTCACCCACAGGGTGTAGGTGTTCTTCTTATGGCCCATAACCGTCACGTTCTGCCACACTTCACACAGGACGCCACTGAAGTACTCCTTCCGCAAATACTAGGGTTTCAAATGAAACATAATTACACATATACACAGGCCAAGTGAGGGAATGAGGGCCCAACTAAAACTTCATAGATTTGCTGAGGCCTAGATAAACTCCAGGGGTGATTATCAAATAACCTACTGGGTTGACCCATATTAACTGACGCACAAACCCTGTTGTGATTTCTGAAAGGGTAATTACAATTGCAAAAGCTCTTCAGACCCTCTCCTATAAAAGAGCCAATGGAGGTGACTCAGGGGGAAAGAAATTCTCAACTCGTTAGGGAGCATGAAACATCCATTTTAGCACCAGAGCCATAAGTAATCCTTCTCTAGAAAACTCTAGATAACAGAGTAATCTGAACATACATAAGAGAAAAAGAAGGGCATATCTGTGGGACAAAAGCCCCTCATCTCCTGACACCACCTCACATAACTACTTTGTACTGCAGTATAGTATAGGCCTCGCCTTCTGAAGCCCGCTGAGAATGCCTCTTTTGGTAACAGGAGAATTCATTATGGTAACCATAGTGACAGGCAGAATTTAGATAAGCACACTTTAACCTGCCTGTGTTTGTAAGTATGATAATGGATAAAGTTGGCAGTTCCAGTTTTTGAGTAGTCCCTTCTGTTGAGTAGATATTTGTGAATAACATGGAACATGGGAAACTGGTCAGGACGGGATTTAGGGAAAGCCCAGAGAGATACTCAGGACACTGGCCTAACAAGACCTCTTGCTGTCAGTCCAGGCGCAGAGCCGATGGCTCATTGCAGAGGGGGCGAGGACCTGTAGTGGGCCCTTACACAGCCTATTATAGGCTGTATGGAGATGCAAGACAGATCCAAGGGGAAACTTACAGAGACGGAAGGTTGGAACGGAGAGAAATGCAGATGAGACCATTTTTAAATACCGCGGCTCCGTCAGCAGCGATCGCCTAGTTCCTACTTTGGGACTTGAACAGAGGGCATAATTTTTGTACACTTACACAAGGATACTGGACGGTGAATAAAGTTTTCTGTAACTATTGTGTCTCTGCTCATTCAAAATAAATATCGCGGCGAGAAACTTAGCTAGGGGTCGGTCGAAACCATTACGCCCTCAGTCTGACTTTTCATTTTTTGCCGCAATCAAGAACACAAACAAACTTTATTCAAAATATTCAACTAAACAACAAAAATGCATGTTCAGTCAGGCAGATTGGGCCCAAGGTGGGCCCCTTTGTAACTGGAAGAACTGTGGGCCAGGGGCAGCCGCACCCCCCCCGCTCCGTTCCAGTGTCAGTCCCATACAAAAAATTCTGCTCTGCTCTGAATTTTTCTTAAACTTTATTCTTAAACTTCTTTAAATTTCATTATTTCATTTAATTTGGTATCATGCTTGATTTGTTTCATCTCATCTCATAAAAGGCCTCAGAAATGGCAAGTCATATTCATTTTCATCACATCCTTGAGCATATCCAAAAATGTAGTGCCATGATGATGCTATACAATGCTGTAAAGGGAATCAAGCGATTCCTTCCTTACAAGGCTGATTTACGATTGTTTGAGCTTCATTCTACGCTACCTGGAAGCCCTCCAGGCTGGGCAAGGCCGCCTGGGGCTTGACAGGGTCCTCCTTCGTGCCGTTGACTTGGAAGCACTTCATGACGTTCACCTCAGTCTCCGTCGTCTCGGGAGAGATCTTGTAGCTGGAGCCCCAGGGTTTCTCCGTGCCCTTCTGGAATGTGGACACCTGACCTAGAAGGATGATTGTTTAATGGCATTGGTGTGGACAAACACAGCCTTGTCACAAAAGGTGCTCACTGCTGCCCTCTTGTGTCACTTTGAGGTAAAAGCTGAAAGAAAGGGCATTATGACCTAGCCCGGCCTGCTGGCAGCAGGGAACCTTACCATGATAGTAGTCGATGCGACTTGTCTCCCCCTGCAGGTCATACCAGGCCTCAAATGGTTCTTTGATCTCAGCGTAGGGCAGCGAAATCACACCTGAACAAGACATTTACATTTTTCCACTTACTCCTGGGAAGATGCTCTAATCCACAGCAATTATAACACAAGGTACACTAGCATGCAAAAAGGCAACACATTTTTGCAAAAGTTTGCAGGGCTTTTAGGGCTATAGAACCTCAGTAACTCAGGAACAGCTCATGATGTGCAAGACAAAGTTGCTCTAAGTGCTACACAGACAAGCCTTATAATAATGACATTATTGTCATTTAGCAGACACTCCTATTTAGAGCGACTTAACATAGGTTATAATTTTTATTTTTATTAATATTTACTGAGGCAATTCTGGGTTAGGTACCTTGCCCAAAGGCACAGCAGCAGTGCCCCAGCAGGGAATCAAACCAGCAACTTTTCAGATACAAGCCCTGCCCCTTAACACTATGCTACACTGCTGCCCCTTATAATTGAAGAGGTATGACCTACTACACGATCAGTGCATTAGCGGTAGGGATGGAGGAAGTTGGGGTTAGGGAAGTAAACACACAGTATGAAGAAGTGGGCCTTTAGACTGTGCCAGACAGTGGTCAGAAACACTTCCATTCGTCCCACTGTGGGAAACTCATTCCACCACATGGAGGCCAGAAGAGACAGGTAATGTGACTAGGGGTGTTACCCAATGGTGGAGGGATGCTAAGGGTGCAGACTGGAGTGCTCAGGCAGGGATAACTGCTGGAAAATACAGAGGATCCACTGCCCTTGCTGCACAACAGGCCAGCACCAGTGTTACTGGTATGAGCCATCAGGGGTAGCAAAGAGAAGAGCAGAGGAGCAACATGGAAGTATTACATGACTTCATAAACCAGCCAAGCAGACGCACTCTGTGAGGCCAGACTTCTGCCGCTCATTTAGACAGGGACACCAGCAAGGACTGCGGGTAGAAAGTCTGTCACAAGACTTGCCTGCTGACTGGGTAATTATTGACAGGGAAATGTCTGACTGCAGAGCTAAGCAGACGGTCTGACCAGCGGTGCTGAGAGTTGGTTGGGGAGTTCAGTGGACATTAAACTGCTAATATAGATTGAGTGTCTGAGGTCTGGTATAATCAAAATGTATCCACAAACACGAACATAGTCGGTTTGGTGCCTTGACGTAGGCCTCGTTTCATGTATTATTTTCCGGCCTCGACAAAGATCACAGTGTTAAACACCACGTTCGTGGAGTGCAATCCTATATGTAGATGCTGTGAAACAGCTGCTCCCTGATGCACATGTGCAAGGGCGGTCTACCTTTCACGTGGTACGTCTTCCCAAAATCTGGAGTGGTGGTCAATGGTTTGCCTTCCGACACTGCGGTGAAAAACAGACAGGCACTGCAGCATCATACCACGGGACACACGGACATGCATTGAGTGAGCAAATTTCGATATCGAAAGCGCTTAGTGTGCAATACATACGATTACAAAATGTGACCAAATGGGGAAAAACACATGTATGCATCTAGCGAGAGCTAGAACAAAATGCGGAAGCAATAAAAGAACATCTCCCCAGCGCCACTGCATACATTTGTTTTCTGCTGAATGTTAGTCTGCGGATCAAATTTCACTCCAGACAGCAATCGAGGCATAAAAGGGTTTCTTAAAATTTCACGAGCTGCCAAGTAACCCAAGTAGTCAGGTTTATAGTTCAAGTTTAAATTAAGAAATCTAGCTGCCTAGTTGTGCATTTTGTCTTATGACTAGATTGCAGAAACATAATAAAATGGGGTCTCGTGTAAGCTGAATGTATGTGTTCATTGTCACTAATTGGTTACCTAGACCGTTCTAGATTGTTTCGCGTGTTGGAAGAAGTTCCTTTTATGGCTGTTGGGTAAAGGTTAAATCAGAATTCAGTGCAAATTCCCCCAAAACGTAGTTAGCAATACTCGTACGCATAACATTGCCTTTCAAATCGTAGATGCACTTACCTGCTCCGTACACCAAGAACACAGTTAAAATATTTGAGATCCACATCATGACCGAGGTGGAATTTTCTAAATAAATGTTGTACGTAGGCAGTTACAAAAAATAAAACCAGCGAAACATTTAGCCGAATCCACAGGATTCTCAGCGGCGTGAACTGTTTACTTCACTTTCCTCAACACCTCGGCCCCGCATGACGTGCCCGACGTTTCCTCCTCGCCAATTATAAAACGTCTGAGGCGGCATCATCCAATCAATTACAAGCGGGTGTGGCTACATCGCAGGTCATATGACTTCTGTGGGTATTCTCCTCATGTGACACTTGCGCAAAGCTCGACCCATTTGATAAATTGTGGAAGATTTAAATAATACCAGAAGCAGAAGTTCTGTCAAAATTAACATCAAAAATTCAGTCAGAAAAAATATCATAGGCTCATGAAGAAACATGTGCAAAGCATATATTCCCTTTGATGAACATGATTTTACGCTTCTTTACATATTATTATTAACCATGTGCAGAATTCTTATTGATACCAGTTATTACATGTATAATTGTATTAATAATTAGATTTTGTATTTTTGTATTGTATGTGTATTTTAAATGGCTAACTATTCATGTGATGTGTTCACATTTAACAGCTGCATTTAACCACTACTGAATAGAAAACAGAGTGCAGCACATCTAAAACTGACCTATAAAATAAAGATTATGTGCAAAGGTGATTTTTTTTTTATTTTGCCATTTAAGCCGATGAGCAAGAACAAGACAAATAACAAAACAAATACTTATTCACAACGCACTTTAATTTCAGAGCAAAAATGCACGTTTACACTGACATAGACAAACAGCTATCTAAACAAGATTTTCTCACAAAGTCACCTAATGAAATGTACAACAGACTGACATGCGGTGAGTGTGCAATAAACGCCTCACCCTCTCCTACACCACTCAAACCCTGATTACTTCAAGCAGTCTTCTTTAGCTCTACGATCCTATCTACAACGGCTAATGCTAATATAGACAGGCTTAATCGGGACCTTTTAATGAGTCACTAATTTAGAGCTAGAATCACAGGAGAGATGGTTGCCACGTGCTGGATATCCGAGGTGTAATGGAAGCCCGATCTGTTGCTGGCTTTGAGGCCTAGTGTTCCCCACCCGTGTTACCCTGGTGTCTCTCTGCCCCAAATCCACACACTCCACACCCCTGGACCCCACTTTCAGCACCATAGGTGCACCTCCATGGGAAAGGAAGAATCCACACACACACACACTTAGCTACAGAGATGGTACTGTGTGCGGAAAGAAAGAACAGGTTTGATTATTAGAGCTGCTTTTTTTCCAATGCAAAATATTAGATTTCTCAGTTCAGAAGTTTGCTATGATCAGTCTCTCTCCCTCACTCCTCTCACTGCCCTTCAACCACTGTTTCCCGACTTGTGGTCGATCTGGGTGAGGGGGAATCACTCTTTGCGGGGCACGAGGTTGGTTCGGAGGGGCAGCGCAGCATCCACCCAAGTGTTGGGGTTCTGGATCATGGTGGTCCAGACATTGACCTCTTCCTCAGTGGAGTCCATCCACAGCACAGGCTGGCCATAGCTCTGCCCTGGAGGGGACAAGAAGAGAGAACTCATTTCTGTTGATGGGGGTCTGTGTGTGTGGCTTCCTGTGTCTAGTCAGGTTGCACAAGTTAACTTGTGGTAGGGCTTGAATAGTGTTATGCTCACACTCACTGGTCTGGGAGTGTTGTTAGCCTGGTCTGACACTGTTGCTCACTCAACTTGAATGGATACACTTATGCTCTAGTGCTGGTAGTCGCTCTGGATAAGGGCATCTGCTAAATGAATGTAATGTAATGAAATGTAATGTGTGTTCAAGGCTCACTTGTGCCAGGGCTCAGCCTCACACCCCCCAGCAGCTGAGATGACATGGTGTCTTTCTCCCACAGAGTGATCTCAGCACACGCCTCATTCAGGTCCGCTGTCTGGAACCCATCGTACACCATGGTGTGGTTGTAAGTGGGGCTGACGGTGCGCTTGACCACGCGCGTCTTTTGGCGGCTGGACCGGCTTTCATCCGGCAGCACGTAGCTGGGGAGGTGGATGGAGGGATTTGTTAGAAACATGGATGGATGAGGAGACAGTATGGGGAGATTGGAGAAACAAGCAGCAAACGGTCTCGTAATGTAATTTAAATTAATGTAACAAGCAACAAAAGAGGAAGAAATTTCCATTGTCAATGGTACAAAATTTTATCTAACAGCAGAATCAATATCAAGGGCAAGCATAAAGACCTGAACTTTTTAAAGCAAACACAGCCCAAATATAGCTCTCCTGTGACGGGAAGAGCTGTTATTGTATTATTTACCTTTTAACAAATGAGTCCACAGTGCCCCCTTTGGTGGGGATGAGTCCCTGTGCCTCTCTTAGCCAGATGTGTAGTTCCCCAGTCAGTGGCATGCCACTGCCTGAAGATGGCAGCAAAGAGCAGTGTTAGAGAAGCTCACTTGCACATGCTGTCACAGCCATTTGTGTCTTCAGAGTGTCTGTGCAGCAAATAGGCTCAGGTGCTTATTGTCTGTGTCTGGTGTGCTGAAGTGTTCAGTGTGGTGATAGAGAGAGTGCTTATTTAGGCATTCAGGTTGTGTGTTCGTTGTGAATGTGGTTCAGTGTGTTTGTGAGTATGTGTTAAGTGTGTGTGTGTGTGTGTGTGTGTGTGTGTGTGCGCGCGTGCTAAGTGTTTGTACAGTATGCCTGTGTGGACATTGTTTGTTCAGTGTGTATGTTCAACTCACCTTCAGATCCAGCTGGAATGAATTTGAGAGATAGCATGATGGTCCCACGGGTAGTAATTGAGTCCTGAGACATCTGGACCTGAAAGGCAAACAGACGGAGAGACGGAAAGAGTAAAAGCCAGGGGCATGAGGAGGAGGAGAAGGACAGGTGGAGAAATAAAAAGAAAGGGGTGAGAGGGGAGTGGGAAAAAGAGGAAGAGAATGAGATAGAGTGATATGGTGAGAGAGACCAGAAGGGGAGAAAGGGAAAAAAGAGAGACAAAAGAGACTGTAGGAAGAAGAGAGAGAGAGCAAGAGAGGGAGGAGGAAGGAAAACGAGAAGGCAACACATTCACACCCACAAGACACAGTCATGACTAATCTTTTCACAGGGTAGCTCACACACCACTCTAATTTCACATCTTTGGGTTACGAAATTGGGCCGGTTGTTATCTGTGTTCGTTTTGCAAGCTGCCCCACCCCGGGCAGCTGTGCGGTGTAATGGTAATTAGCAGGACTGGCCACCAAAAGGTAGCTGGTTCAATTCTCTGCTGTGGCACTGTTACTGTACCCTTGGGCAAGGTACCTAACCCAGAACTGCCTCAGTAAACATCCAACTGTATAAATGGATAACATGTAAAAACTAAGATTTTATAGTGTCTGCTAAATGACATTAATATAATGCAATGTAAAGTAAATTACATGCCGTCTGATGCCCTCTACTGCAACATCACATAATATTATATTCTCGTTTGTTACTGTGGGTGTGGATCAGTTGAAGGTAGGAGCATTTATTCAGAAACCCTGAGGCAGCAAATACTGTATTGTATTGTAAGTTACTGTTTTAACTCTACAGTGAACTAAACCAAGATCACTAAAGAGTAAAGTTGGCAAAAGGAGATGGACACCATGATGTCACTATTTTTAACACACTGCTTTGTATGCCTGGTAAAGGTTATTAAATTCCGCAGGGTGGATTTATTCAAATGTCAGTTCAGATCAATTCAGATTCATGTTTGTAATTGGTTTGGTGGCCCATAAATCATACAAGCATTCTATATGTTTTTTTACAGAGCCTAACTCTTTCACAGAATCATCAGTAACAGAACATTTGGTGCATTTGGTGCCCACACCATAAATTTGCCACAATGGGTTACAAAATGGATTCAGGTGTGGATTGGCAGGTTCAGAACTATGCACTCCCAAATGGCCCTTTGCCCTAAAGCAGTGATGGGGACACTCTGCTGCAGGAGAGACCAGCTATTCTATGAGGTAATAAACCAAAGTCCTGACTCACTGTGGTTATTACAATCTGGGTGGCATTAATAGTGAAGAGTAGGGGGGTTCCCCACGGTCCTGGATAAACTCCCAAAAAGGCTCTGTCAGTCTGCACATCTAATAATCCCCCATTTTAACAGGCTAAATGCCAACTCAGCTGATGTGTTGTGAGCACTTTGGCACAAAATGGATGCCATGCACTGCACATTAGTAGTGGCTGAGGTAAGCCATCCCCACCCCCCTTCAATATAAAGCACTTTGAGATCATTGAACAGCACTATATAAATCTGACATTCAGCAAAACAGTTTTGTGAAAGTTATATACAAAATAAAATATTCAGTACGTTGATTGTCTTATTAGGTTATAATCCACTGCATCTGAAAATCATTTTCAATATTCAGAATTATCCAGGTTTTGTAAAACGTCAGGTCTAAGATTATGCATAAATGTTTAATCATCATAAAATTAAACCCAAATATTAGAGCAGTGACTCTGTCCTTAGAAAAAACGTGAATTGAGAGCATTATCTTCCTAAGTCAAACAATTGTAAAAACTATGAAGCTATAGACTAGGCTACTCTGCTTCTGTCAGTTAGAAGCCTCATTTCCCACACAGTACAAACACATGTCAGTGAAGTTCCAGATAAACCTACATGCCCCTGGGTCCGGTTCACACCAGATAATGCCTTGGTTTGTTTACAATGTTTGCATTGAATTATTTACCAGAGCAAAACCAGTTCCATTTCGTGCTGACTGTAATGACAACAAAAGATACCACATCTAAGACTACGGAGAGGTAGAAGAGGAAGGAAAGAGAAAATACAGTAAGAAGATCGATGAAATAAGAAAGAGAAGGGGCAGGAGACTGAGGTGGGAGGAGACAAAGTGAAAGGCGAGTGTAGAGACTCACCCTTGGCAGCAAGGGGCGCCAGCACGGCTCAGTCTGGCCCCAGTCCCAGTCTGCCAACCCCACCTCCACCTCTCCCAGGAAAATGTTCCGCCGCAGGGGGTCATGGTGCCACACCGACAGGTTCAAGGTCCTCCCTTTCAGCTCCAACATCTTTATCTTATACTGAGAGAGGATATACTGACAGGTAAGCTGTGCGCTGATGGACAGACACACAGACAGGCAGACAAACAAATCATTCTGACAAAGCCAGGTCAAGTGAAACCACACAGAAAGATGGTCCAACTGCTTACTGGATGGATAGGCAAAGACAGACAGATTAGTCTGCAGCAGATACAGATAGGCAGATCGGTGAGACAGATAAGACGTATCACTGAGAGCAGGCAGACATGGCTGAGAGCTACTCCTCAGAATTCACCTTCAGGGTCTCATCAAAAACGGGGTTCACCGTCTTCTTTTTCACGGAAGTCTTCTTTTTACTGTGAGTCGACTTGTCCGGCAGCAGGTAGGTCTTCACGTACCTGTGAGCACAGACAAAATCTGTGTTTTAACAAAACACACAATGGCCAAAAGTCTCTAAAAGGCTGGGAAATGACTTTCATTTCTGTCAGAAGTGACAGTTAGTCCTGGTCATAGCTAAGGGCACAGTAATATGAGACAAATAACCTAACTGTCTGGCTGCCTGCTTAAGGAAATACTGAACAAGGACAAACAGAGGGAAAATTGAAGACAGATAGTCCTGGAGTAGCAGGTGCACACTTACGGATCAGAGCGGTTCTTGCGGGCGTGGGCTAGGTCCTGGCAGCGGCACACCTGCACCAGAAGCTCCTCCTTCTTGGTGTCATAGTGCAGGGAGAACTGCAGGCTGCCCCGTACCTCCACGATCCCGAATTCCCCCGAACTGAACAAGCTCATCATACTGCCACTCAGCTGTGGAGGAAACACAGAAACGGTCTTCTCCTGCTGCCACTCAGTAGGGGGAGATACAGAGACAGGCTCTTGCCCCAGCGTCCCTCGGCCAAGGGAGATGTAGAGACAGGCTTGTCCTAATGCCACTCATATACAGGGGTGGAGATAAGTGAGCTCATCCTTGGCCCAAGGGGACCTGGAGCTGCTCTTATGTAACAGTGTTTTACTGTCAGATACACACACACACACACACACACACACACACACGCCATCTCTCCCACACTGCAGCTGCAACTCTCTCGCATGCAAAATCACTTTGCTGGCCCAGTAACAGACAGGCAGACAGAAAAGCAGAGGTAAGAGATACGTGCACACATACACGCATATACGCACACACACACACTCACACAGACTCACTTTATCCTGGATCTCAAGGACAAAGAGGTGGCAGCTGGCTCCGAGATGGAAGTGCTACCAATTAGATTTGATAGCTGCTGAGGGCACACACACGCGCACACACACACACACACACACACACACACACACACACAGAGGAGCTGATCTGTCAGAGTTACTCAGCTGGACTGCTCTGAAACTGACACACTATGAGACACTGTGAGATTCAGTGTGTATGTGCATATGTCAGCATGCGTCTGTGTGTATGTGCACATGAGTGCACCTGTGTATGCTTAGTGTTAGCGTTTGTAGGTTTATGCGTGCCTCTGTGTGTGTGTGTGTGTGTGTGTGTGTGTGTCTCTTACCGCGTGGTTGGAGTGCAGACTAGAGGTTGATCCGCTGGTTCTGAGTCGGGTATGGTCCGGCTCGGTCGGGGCAGTGCTGGACACAGAGTCTGAGTCTTTCTCTAAGACAAAGTCCACCTAGAGAGAGAAGACATGAGGGGTGTCTCGCGGCTTCTCTCTCCCCCCTCGCCTTGCCTATCTCTCCCCATCTCTAACACAGAGACTCTGCACACAGAGTCTGCAAAGTCATTGATGATAAAGGGCAAACCGACACACTGATGCACTGATGAGCAACAGTGACTGTAATGCTCTCCCTGTCTCTCTTGCACTTGCACTGACACAGCATCAACAACAGAGTAACAGCATCTCTATCGGCAAGGAAAAAAAAAAAAAACACTGAATAAACTTAACAGCTCTGCTACCCTGCCCTTCTCTCCCTCACAATCCGCACACAGACTCTCACACATATATAGGACTTACGGAGAAGGTTGGTTTCCAGAGACGGAAGCTGGCTCTGCAAGCACAGTTCTGAGTGTGAGTGTGTGTGTGTGTGTAAGAGTGTGTGTGTGTGTGTGTTTGAGAGTGGTGGGTATGTGTGTCAGTCTTTTTGATTAGCTCTGCTGCGCTGCGACCCTCTACCTCAGTGCCTTGTTCACCTGACCAGGGACAGGATCCTGATTGGTAGAGTAACAGGGTGGAGGCGGGGCTCAAGAAGAGAATCCCTTAAGTGTCTAATAGTGTGAAATACTGAGACAGAATAAGTGTGTTCAAACATACTTGTGTGTTTATGCATGTGTGTGCCAGTTTGTGGCAAATGTCTGTATGTGTGAGTTCATGCATGCAAGTTTGTGTTTATAAATGTGTGGGTGATTGTATGTGTGTGTGTGTGCGTGTGTGTGTGTGTGTACATGTGTCTAAACTTTAAGTGTAAACAAGTTTGTCTGCCTGGGTGTCGGTGAATGTGTGTTTGTGTGCGTGTGTATATATACACATATATATATGTGTGTGTGTATGTGTGTATCTACCTGCAGGGTGGGGGAGGGAGTCTGCAGTTCTCTCTCTGCAGTCTCCTCTCTCTGTCCGTTTTGCTCTGTGACGCACTCTGGGGGGGGGGGGGGGGGGGGGTAGTGGTGGTTCAAAACAAAACAGACGTGTCAACCTCCCACCCTCGGAGAAGCCAGCGACAGTGTAGTGATGTCAGCTCTAATCTGATCACATGATCACACTCGCAAAAAAGAGCTCCTGTCAGAGTGTGTCATTAATCTGCTCCAACAGATTCCACAAAGGAACAAACCAGAGGAACAGAGGGGGAAAAGAATATGAACAGAGATGTAGTGGGAGAGAAGAGAAGAAGGAGAGGGGGTGGGGGGGAGAGGGGGGGAGAGGGGGGAGAAGATGACAAAGGGGGATGAACAGAAAGAAAGAAGAAAGGGGGCAGAAAAAAAGAGAGCAGAGGAGAGGGGTGAATGAACACAGATGGGTGGTCGGAGAAGAATAAACAGAGATACAGACAGAGAGGACAGCAACACGGAAAACAAAGCAGCACCTCAGACAGTACCTGTAGAACCTGCAGAACCATTGTGGATCTCTGGAACCTCCTGAACAAGGACAACAGAAAGTCATCACTCTTTAGCCAGTCTAATATGCTTCAGACAAAATCGGCTACTGGAATTTACAGCCATTTGACACTGAAGTTGTAGTAAATCAACATTCAAAGACTTTTATGGTGAAATGATCTTGATGACAAGACTGTGACAGCAGCTGTAGAAATGAAATATCTCCCTCCCACAGCAAGGTCAGGTAATGCCAGTCAGTGCAAAATTTAAAAATGGTGTCCACAATGACTCAACTGTTGATAACCTGGCTGTGGTCCATCTATTCGTGCAGATATTCAAATCACCTGTGATTCAAGGTCCCTATCATATAGTAATCTAGACAGATGTCTGAACCCAAAGCTACCAAGACGCATTTTGTGAATGGACTGTCCTCAACAGTCTATCTGAACACTCTTTGTGATGTCTGCCAGCAGTGCAGACTCACTCATACCTGACACAGGAGAATTTACGAGGATCTAATCAACCGTGCTTCAGCATTAAAAATCTAGCTCTAATATGCCGTTCCTTATTTTACAGTTCATAAAATATGTACATCAAAATGCAAGAAATCGATTTCACAGAGGACAAATCTCCACTACCTCCACATTTTTTTCCATATACTAACTAAAGCGCAATGTACCTTCTCTCTCATGCATGCTCTCTCTCATGTCCTGCTATAAGCTTTTTCTACCCTGTATATGACTCTTCAGATCAGCTGAAGGGAAACATTTAAGTAATTTCATTGTTACTGAAATTATGATATTTCTTAAAATTTAAAGGCTCATCCAAGTGCGCTTCATCCTACTTCATCCCCAGAATGCATTGGGAAGCTGGTTGTGCCCCTGCTGCCTGATAACACAAAGCTAGCAGGCTACTCAAATGAATGCAAATTCAAATTCCAAACAAAAAACAGCCCTGCAAACAATGATTAGACTTCATCTACTTCATCATTTGTGCGCCTAAATTATGAAGACCAGTTTCTATAGAGTACCAACAACACAATTTGCAATGTCCTTTGCTGAAATCCACAGAGAAAAGGAGAGGCAGGGTAATGTATTGTGAGCTATTGTGAGCTTTGTATGTGGGCTAGATAGTCTGAAGTAGGTTATGAGACCATGAAAGGATTTCAAATTAGCTTGTGCTTTAGGAAGTCCAACAGCTGAGCACTGCTAACAGTGAATACCTACTGCATTACAAAACAGGAACAATATATTACATTTTAAATATACAGTGATTTTTCCCCTTTTATTGAATATCCCTACCCTTTTGTCACAATATGACAAATCACTATAGTGTATTTCTATCCACTTTTTACAAATTTTCTTCAGATAGGGGGGAAATTCATAATGCATTTCTTCAACCTGTTGCGATTGTTAGTGATTGACCTGATGACCTCTGCGGGACTGACCTTAGCAGGGACGATCACACTTCCAGCGGCAGGTATTGGGGTCACATGGTCGACAACACTATGGAGATAAGCACGGGTCAATCACAGCGAAAAGTAAATGCGCATCTCAACACTGCACCACTGGCATATATACCATTATGCGACTGTGCACCAGACATATGACTATTCGTGCACACACACACACACACACACACACACACACACACACACACACACACACTACAGAATTACACTAAACACACATTTGTACAGCATGTACAGACGTATGCACGCACACACACACAGACACACCCACTACACAAATTGCAAAATACAAAAACAATGAAATGTACTAAATACATGATTGCTCAGTGTCCACATACATACCCGAGGACTGTGGTGTTGCATCACTCTCTGTGAGAGCAACAGACACACTTACCTCCTGTCTTCTTCCTCCTCCTCCTGCTGCTGCTTCCCTGGTTTGGGTGGGGTGCCATTGTGAAGGGAGGGGGACACAGCCATCTCCCCCTCACTATCAAACACCCCACCACCAGCCAGCACACTCAAAGGCACATCTGCAAGGCAGAGCGGGCAGTTAGCCCCACAGGTAGGGCTGCTCACGTCACTAGGAGTGCCCCAAATTGTGGACAATGGGAGTGTTCTTATTATTTCATGCATTTCACTCTACAAGACTGATCATTACAATACTCATTGAACACTCATACACAGAAAGCAAGGGAAATCTGCCATAGACATCACACAAAATAAATATTGAATAATACACGGTAAGGCTGAGACCCCAGACCTTTGGTACACAGACGTACCAATAAATAATGAAACATGAACGCAATGCAAATGTAAAAAAATTAGCTACTGTCACTTTCAAGGAAGAGCTATATGAACTATGAGCGGTAAGTAAGGAATTTCATTTTTGTGGTTTGCCTCCGCATCCTTGTAGAGGCAAGAAAGGAGGGGTTTCCCTCCATATCCTTTGTCTTCTGTTATACAAAGAAATACGAATATTAATGATTCACATGTACATAACAACTGCGTTGTCTCTGACCTTTGACCTTCTTCTTGCGA
Organism: Megalops cyprinoides; assembly: GCF_013368585.1. NCBI lineage: Eukaryota > Metazoa > Chordata > Actinopteri > Elopiformes > Megalopidae > Megalops > Megalops cyprinoides. The sequence continues at coordinate 14,065,192 of NC_050603.1, forward strand.
CGGATAGAAGCCTGGACGATGTCGGAGCCATGCTTCTTGTACCGCTTGGCGCGAACCTCACTGAACCACTCGCCCGAGAGGGACTTCAGCTGCTGCGGGTCCGAGACTGTGTTACACAGCTGCCTAGAGCAAGGGGACGTGGGAGGAGAGGGGGTGTTACTCAGTGCTACCCAGGTGTCTGAACCAAACCAATCACCCTATACCCCAAAAATACACTCATTATTACATTATAGGCATCTAGCAGAAGCTCTTATCCAGAGCGACTTACAAGGGTTACAGTTTTTTACAATGTTACCCATTTATATAGCTGGATATCTACTGAGGCAATTATTGATTAAGTACCTTCTCCAAGGCTACAGCAGCAGGGCCCCCACAGGGAATCGAACCAGCAACCTTTTAATACGAGTCCTGCTCCTTCAACACTATGCTACACTGCCACCCCCACACAAAAAACTCCAGTTATATTGTTAGACGCCTGCAACTCACTATTTCTGCAACACACATTCATTTTCATTTGCTTATCAGCTGCAATCAAAAATAAAGGTGCTCCTGAATTATTCATCACTGATTTTAGTGGACAAGTTGTAAAGCTAAGAGTTAAGCCCTCATGAACCAAATTTCTGCTTATTTCTGTACACCTACACCCATGTGCATTTTAATGTCATATACTGTAAGTTACATCATGATCATTGGCATTTAGCAGGGTTACTCCCAACGTTTCTCTCTGTTAAATTACATAATGTGTAGTATCGCAATATGTTTTGGATTCTGTGATCCAGTGACTGATCTATGGTAGTATACTTGACTTCCCTTGTCTAGGCAGGTTGCACAAGTTAATAAAGGGTGTGGCTTGAATGGCGTTATGCTCACACTCACCGGTCTGGGAGTGTTGTTAGCCTGGTTTGACACTGTTGCTCATTTAAATTGATTGGGTACACTTGTGTTCTATCGTACTGGAAGTTGCTCTGGATAAGAGCATGTGCTGAATGTAACGTATTATAATGTAATAATACCAATCATAATTATACTCATATACATAAGTATAGGCATAACTTTGTAGGCATAAGTGTAATACTTAATGTCTTTGGCAGTTCTAAACAATCAAACCGAGGCTTTTCTATAATTCCATTTCTCCTGAGTGAAGCCCTTCATCGCCCGCGTGACCTCTGACCTCACGCGACCCTCCTCCTGGCAGCGCAGCTCGGAGTCCCGCAGCAGCACCTGCAGGATGGCTTCCTGCTCCTCCTCCGTCAGGTGACTGAGGTCCAGCAGCAGCTCCGCACTGACCTCGTCCTCCATTGCGGCGTCGTGAGGGCGGGGTGAAAATGCCCCCTCACCGCTCACACAGGGGGCATCGGACACCTCTCACACCGGCGGAACGCAACGCCCGCCCAACACTTCCTGTGGCGCTCTCTGCGCTGACGTGCGCTGACACGCTGCAGCTGCTGGAGTGGCCGTGTGGAGCTGAGGCTGGAGTGAGGGTAATGTGAGCTGCACTAGGCTGGCTCAGCGACCTTCCTCAGATACTACATAAAACAAAAACAGAAACGAGGGAGAGGGAGAATCAGAGAGAAGGTTCCCCCAAAAATCTCTCTCCCACTTCTCTTATAATATATATATATATATATATATATATATATATATATATGTGTGTGTGTGTGTGTGTGTAGAGAGAGAGAGAGAGAGAGAGAGAGAGAGAGAGAGAGAGAGAGAGAGAGAGAGAAATACACATACAAGACACTGGAAAAGTCTTATTTAAACTCTTATTTCCCCTAAAATCAGGAAAAACAAACTTAACAAACCAGGAGACAAACAGCCTCACTAGGTGTCCAAATCCTTCTAGCCTGTCATTGTCATATAACAACAAAGCACACCTAACCCACATCAGAGAATCAGATTATGCACTATTACCATCATGAAGCGGCCACAGGATAACTATTGTTTTAATTATTGATAGGAAATTCCATTTGCAATATCTATACAGAACAAATCACTTTTTTTCCTCCAGCACAATTATTCATATTGATATCTACTGTGTTTATGCAATTTAAGTATCTATTTTGCAATGCTGAGTACCAGCTTTGCAATGCTCTGTCATTCAGTTCAGGTTAGTAATGCTATCTGAATTTTAGTGTAAGAGCACAGGATTAAACAGAGCAAGGGGGGGAGGAAGGGGAGAGGGAGAGACAGAGAGAGAGAGAAAGAGAGAGAAGAGTACCCTCTGAGAGACGTAGGAGGGTGAACAGAGGAAGAGATGTGCGTCTAAAGAAAGCAGCACCACTGAATTTGCCACACAGCACTTCCTGGGTTTCTCTTTCTTATGTGCTCGCAGACCCAGGAAATCATGCACAGCTCACACATCACCTCAGAGGTCACCGTGCACCCACCAGCCCATAAAACACAAATGCTCACAGCCTGGGGGGGTTGCCAGTTTGAAACCCGGCTGACACACTGTGAGGGTGTCAGACCCTTGAACAAAGTGCTTAACCACAACTGCCTCAGGAAATATCCGCTGGTATAAATAAATATATGAAATGCGCAGTCTAATACAGGACGTCACGTAATTGGGCTTCTGCCGCAGTCAGCAAATAAATAATATTGTGCAAATATGAGGCGGTGCTAGGCATGTCCATATTTGCCTCTGACAGGTAAGGGTGTGTCTGTGTTTCTCTGAGGCATAAATATGGACAATTAGGGCGCGTCACTTTGTCAACACCGTGACCTCAGTTTTGACAAATCGCTGCCCCGTGCGCCGGCACGGTAAGACGTAACTGGAACAGCGGCTACAGCGCAGGTCCGGCTGCTCTTGTCGCAGCAATACTATTATATGAAAGGTATTTATTGGACCCCGTTAACGAATAGGATTAATCATAAATGAGACATATCTAAATCAATGCAACCATACACACGTAAAGACCTCTTGACTATGCGTGTATGAACATACGCAACAGCATATGATTAGAGGTGCATGCAGGGAAACAGGTACATACGAAGTTGGCCATGGAGATAGTTCTCTGCTTTTCCTGTCATGCTGGTTTATAAACTGAAAACCCCATGGTGCGTTCTAAATAGTGTAGCCCTTCATAATCCCACAGAAATACTGTAACGCACAAGGGACGTACAGAACTTAGTTCATCGTGGGAATGTACGTATTAACATCAAAATGCAGTAGAATCGAAAAATACGTAATTCAGATTTTCATACTTAAGTGTGAATTGCTTTCCTCATCACACAATCCTTACGAATTATTCCTAATAAACGGAGACAGGAGTGAGCCAACTGAACAGCAACTCGTATGTGTTGCTGACCCTAATTTTACTGATGTGACCTCAACGTGACTAAAAGTGTGTGTTTCGGTTCCGCTCAGGCTCTGGAGTTTTAGTCAGGCCTGCTAGGCTCAAGACCGGTTCGAATAAACGTGCTCCTGTTGATCTCTTGTTGTGAGACAACAAAAACAAGAGTTGAAATCCCAGTGGACGGACTTCACTAGATTGCAGGAGAATAAAGTATGACGGGGTTCATTTCTGATTCCCATATCTGCTTTCAAACTATAGTTTGGATGGCTCATGCGCTTCTCCTTAGTGTAACCTCACAGCGCGGTAGGCTCGGTTTGAGTTCTGAGCTGCGTTTCACAAACAGGATGTATGTTTGACATCCGCGGTTTTTTCACCATGCCCACAGTGTCATCTTGCAACGGCGCTTAATACCTGCAGAAGAGTGTCCTGCGTCTAAAACAAGATGACAACAAATAACTAATAAGAATAAAAATAAGAAATACTTTATTAATCCCGAAGGAAATTTGAGAGACCCAGATGCTACTTTCTTTCTCGAGTGCAAGTGTGGACAGCCTCTCCAGCTCAGACTTTTAATTATAATTTTGGTGGGTTGCTGTATGACAAGGGTGGAAGGCGCGCCCCATACGATTTCTAGAGTTATTTGAGGAGTATTATCGATTTCTCGCTAAACAATAAAATTAATATTAAAGCTACAATCAACTGTTATTCATTCAATTCGCCAGAACCCAAATTACGGATTTCTATTAATTAAGGAATACAGTATTGCTGGAAGCTGGCTGCTGCTGTCCTTGATTATGCGCGGATACCTAGCTATACCTTTAACATTTTCGTTTCCCCTTTTGCATATTTGCAAGACCTCAACGCAAATAAAGCCTACTACGGTCAGCTGTGTCACCATATTGTCTGGATACCATATATGTTTGAGTGAAAAGGCTGAACAGATAGACAAGTAAAATGAGGTATATGGAATAACAACACGTAAACTACAACTGTACGCGGTTACAGTAGTACGCACAGAGCCACAAAGCAACTTTACACACACACACACACCTGTTACTTCACGCTGTCAGAGAAGAACTTTCAAAAGGCACGTAGAAAACCGGTTGCACGCGTACACTTACGTATTTCTAATTTCCGAATATTACCCCAGACGAGCTTTGCGTTTTAGGGCCTGAAGCGGTAGCTGATCCAGGTGCGTTTCCCGATACATATGAAGGTAAGTCCAAACTAACTGCACGATTGCAAGAGGCAGGCGGCCAGCCGTGATCGCACCCCCACCGGCCCTCACTGGATTCGGCTGTGCGCAAAACGCGGACTGGATACTGCGGCGCTGTAGTAGCAAAGTGTTTTAGGAAATCAACACGTTGTGTAAAACGGTTAAATTTGTGGGCCTTGGGTTTTCTTCTAGTCTTCCTCGATGTGCACATTCCTCTGTGATTGATAGTATTTTGTCCAAGCTGTTTTAATCGGATATGCTCTAATCGGATATGAACACATGCCGTGCATGCCGGATTACAATACAATCGGAACGGACCGCAGCTCCTGCTTCTCAGTTACACTTCTGGCACGCCCATTCACGAGCGTGCGAAAAACACACAAACACACAATAATCAGTAGCGCAGTAGCGCTGACATGTTCCCCTTGCACTGACCAAGTGTGTTATGCTCATCATACACAGGTATATGAACATATACGCCTCACACACGGGTCTTTTTCTGACAATTTGCACACTGTGTGCTTGAGCTAAAACTTTGGCTTCTTAAAACTCCCATACGCAAACTATGCTTAAGTTGCTTTTTGAGTAAGGGGCCATTTCCTTTCTGCTGTCCCCACTTCTGTGCACCATGCTAAGAAACGTACCTGGTAACTTAAGAGGCTTATCTAACCATAGGAAATGGGAGGGTTAAAGGGGGTTAACCATTCCTCACTCCTACCTACTGCTGGAGGTGGGTGATTTTACAACCTTGCTATTATTTGGTTAACTGTAACATGCTTTACTTATATAATTGGTCTAGAATTTGTTGTAGGAAATGGGTCTTTATATTATTTTATGCTTTCTTAAAATGAAAAAGCTATTTTTGTCAAATTTATGGATTTAAAAGATGTAAATAACTTTGGTTAAGTCTGCTATTGAAACAGTAACACTTCTGGCGGTTACTGATACCTCCGCCACACCTGTTTTTCCACAGGTAGAAAATGGACAGATCTGCAGGCGGTTCCCCTCCCGTGCTTTCCACACCCTTTTAACACACAAACCTGCAAACACCAAGATGACGGCAGACGCTTGCATCAGCAAGTTAATATGAGCTGCCTGCAATGGACGCACTCTGACGCACTTTTCCTCGGAAAACTCATTCCATCACTTCATTGGCTCCCTTTTCTTTCTCTTTGCAAAGAATTCACTCCCCTCCCACTGCTATTCATCTCTTTTTTTTACTTTAGAAATTCCCCCGCTGTCTTACTTTCATCAGTTGATTTCTACGTCTATGCTCTTCTGTAAACAACTCTAACATTGTTCAATGTAACTGATTGCCAATCAATAAAACCCAAATTATTAAAAAAACCTCATGAATGACAAATGTGGGATTACTGGGGTACAGTTGCCCCAGGAGAAAGGGCGTGTGTGTGTGTGTAACTCCGCTGAGAGCAGGATTACCACTCTCCAGTGTGTTCCTGCTTCTGTTCATCATTAAGCCTTTTGTCAACAGACTAGGATACAGGGGACAGTCCCCGCTTTGTGCCAGTGGAATCTTACATAAGAGCTTCCACACGCTTGGGTTCCTGTGATGTCCCCTCATTACAGCCCCGTCTTCTGTTTAATCCAGAATGAGGAACCCAAGAGAATTATCGAAGTTCCCTTTTCGCACATTTCTGCATAAGCACTGTGTCCTAAGATATGGTGGTTATGAAAATGTTTGTGTGTGTGAGATAGAGAGGGAAGGAAAGAAAGAGGCATGCAAACTTGTCACCTGAGCAACCCTCCTCTTCCATTCATTTCTGCATACTGCATTCTATCACTGCTTTGATTTCATACTCAGCTGCATGTTTATTGATTTACTGAACATTAAAACAAAACCACAAAAAAAACTGTACAGACAACCAGTACTCTACACAGCAGTAGAAGCATTTTGTACTGGACAGTTCTATTACACGTGTACAATGCAGTATCATGGAGCTCTGCTGGGCTGAGCTCTAATCTCCTGGACTGGAGAAAGAGTCTAGACTGTGATCAGACCAAGAAGACATTGTACACTCCTCTTACATATCACCCATGCACAAAAAACATTGGCAATAGTGATGCAACTTTCTCTGGTCCTCTTTGCCAGTTCACTGATGTACCAGTGTATTTACATTTGTTCACCCAGTCGAATTTCCATTATTTAAAGCATCTCTGAGAGAGCAAACAAACCCACAGGCACAAGTGCACTCACAGATACACACCCATACACACACACACACACACACACACACACACATACACACACATACACACATACACACACACACACACACACACACACACACATACACACACACATACACACACACACACACAAGCTCTCTCGCCCTTGGTCCCCATAGTATTGCCATTTTGATGTGCAAGGTAAGGGGTGGGGTTCACACAGTGCTTCCTCCCTTAGTCCTGTGGGTCCTGGCACTGGTGGCAGTTCTGCATATCTTCCGAGTAATCCTCGATTTGGATGGTGATGGTGTGGAAGTCAAACTGCTCCTGCAGGACACGACTGGCCTCCTTCATCACTGCCTGTCCGTCCACTCCGTCCTCTGCAGAGAGAGAACCCAGAAATGAGTGCCCTTGGCCAGCTGCTCCCCAAGCCAACTGATCAGAGCAACACCACCATCAGACAGCTCCAGGAGAGCACTGCAAAATCTCTTCCAATTAGACAAAACCACATTGTAAAGCATCTCAAACACTCATATTTGGACCATTGGGATTATGAACACTAATATATAAAACAAAATCTAGCACTACCAGACTGTAAAAAGAGACATCCAGGCAGAATCACTGTAATAAATGCCAAGCATTTCTGAAATTCTGAGCAAATACAGCCTCAGTGATTACGGCCCAGCCATTGAAAAGGGCCAGCACAGAAAAAACTAAGCTGGCCAGGGAAGTCGGGCACTGTGATCACTGCAGTATGAAAGAGGTCAGAGAAGGATAGCTACTGTCCTCCCATTTTTCTCAAACCTGACTGTAAAAAAATGTCAGTTATGCTAGGAGAGGGGCCCACAGCCAAACTAACAGTACAATATGCAGCCACATATCACAGCCTGAAGGAAACACAGGAGGCACTCTGTACAGCAGGAATGGGAGGTTTATAAATTGAATATATTTGCTCAATAAGAGGGCCGCATTCTTCATTATGAATGCAAAATATGGGCTCCTCTACTGCTCTGCTAGGATGAAAACCACACAGAAAAACTTCACATTGCATCCAGTAAGAATACACAGCACATTCACATAAATGTAATATGAATCCAATAATGCAACCAGGGCTGAATTAGGCCATTTACCCCTCCTTTGCTCAACAGACAAAAAGCAAACAAATCCTGGAAACCAGGCTGATACACAATTCTAACACAAGCCACCAAAGACAAAGCAGCTCAACCCACAGAAATACTCCCTGAGACAACTAGCAACAAGAACACTAACATGTACAGCACTGTAGACCAAAATGACACAAAATAGTTAACCAACATGCCAGCATTAATCATTCATTTGAAAAAGCTGTATCAGACAAGTTTGAAATCTAATCGCCTCTGATCGGAGACTACTCCCTGGATATCCCAACCAGAATAACTTGTCAGAGCGACAGATCCTAACCAAAGTAAAATTACTGATGTACAGACTCAGTAACCACCACCTTCCCATTGAGGTAGGCAGCTACAATGAGAGCTGGCCATCTAAACAGAAGGCTTAGTTCATGTGGGATCACTGGGACCTGGCAGCGGTTGAGACCGAGGCCTACTTCCTTCTTTTCTGCCCCAAGCGCCTCTTGACCAGGGGCAAACACTTCCCTGAATTCTCCACACGTATGAATGTGTTTCAACATCAACCGGATTCAGGAAATATAAAAATGTTTTTGAGCCAATAAACTTCTTCTATAGAGTTGGTAGGCCAGTACGTTGCTGAATACCACAGTTTTTAAGTATGTGTGGACTAAGCAAAGTTGTAACATCTCTGCTCTCCACTAACTCTTGGAATGAAGTTTCTTATTTTCTTCAACCAAATTCTGTTCTTCAGAATGGGATGGGCTAGAGGTTATCATTATTTTTTTCTCTGATGTGTATAATCATATTCTGGCACTAAAGGCTTGGTATGCATTATCCATGTGGGTGCTACACATTTGTGTGAGTTGAGGTGAGTCAGCCACCCCACCCTTTGCAAATTACTCTGACATCCATTGAAGGCATGGTACAGATGCAGGCTGTTATCACTGGTAATATAAACTGTCTTGTCATGCAAATTAAGGATATACAAATTTAAAAGTGAGAAACACACTGGAAATGGAAAAAATACAATATTTTTAAAAATCCTATAAAAGGGAAACCTATAAATTCACACAAGAAAATGGAAAGACTCGCATCTGCCAATAAAGGCAGACAGAGTGACTGATGGTAATAGACACACGATAGCCACACACTGAGTTAGACAGACATACTCACTGATGGTAAAATAAACAGTCAGACAGACAAACAGATGGTAATAAAGACAGACAGACTCACTGATGGCAATGTGGACAGACAGCACTGGCTGGTTGACACTTAGTGCCCAGATGTGAAGGCTGTGAAGAGACCTCACGCCTTTGACTGACAACAGTGTCTGTTTCACCTGTGTGAAGTCCAACCCCCGAGGCGTACCTGTAAGAGACCCAACAGTTTAGATGTAATACTGTGCAGCAGATGTTGCCCAACCTGTTGTAGTTTCCATTCAGGCCACAAGGGGGCCTTATGCACACTGGGCTACAGTGGGATATTGAACAGACACACAGGAAGAAATATCCTGTTGGACTCCGAGATCACTTGAGGCATGGGGTCCCATTATGGTTCTAAACTTGACAATGTTATTTAGAAACAACACTAAAAATATACAGCCATTGTCATTAAGGGCTTTTTCATTTTATATGGAGGTCAGATGAATGAAACTACACAATGCTCTCATGAGATTCAAATTAGTGATATGCCCTTTGCACCCTATCTCCCACTTCTTATCACTGTGATTCCACCCATTTCCCCCTTTTCTTCTGCTCTCTCCTCCCCTCATCTCTTCCACTCTCTCCTCCACCTCATGTTCCCTCCTTCCCTCCTTATCCCTCTGTCCCACCACCTTGGTCTTTCCATCTTTCTCTTCCCCTGCCCCTCCCTCCCTTCCCCCTCTCCTTCCAGCCTCCTCACCCTCCATCAGCACAGTCAGCACGTCCCTCAGGATGGTGAGGGTGGTTCCCAGCACCAGGAAGGAGAACAGGAAGGTACAGATGGGATCAATCAGCTTGCACTCTGGCTGCAGTGTGAGACGCAAACGCTCATTCGGTCAGTGGACATTTGTTTGATCAATCGTCTTTTTCACAACGCTCTTGCAATGAGTCTCCGAGCAATTCGGAGGGTTAAGGCACATGGTTAACACAAAGAGATAAACTGTGTGTTAACATGAATCATGGCCTGGATTCACCAAAGCCTTTGAACAATTTATATCTGACACATCTTAGCATGACTATTATCTCTGACTTTTAAGTCTGAAAATGATAAAAAATATAGTTAAAAATAAATCAAGCCCAGCAAAGCAAGCTTTCTGGGCTGAATCCCTCATGACCGCGGTTCTGTTGTGGTACCACAGAACTTCACAGAGCTCGTTCTCCCTCTCATGTCAAATAAAAAAACATAATTGACAACAACTATAAGACAGCAAATACTGTCAAATCATAGATAATTGCAATGAAATGTAAAATAAAAATTCAACATTCAGGCAAATAAACAACAACAGTTATTTCAAGGGGTGCAATATGGAAAAGTTATGATCTCTTTCCTTATGTGTACTTATCTTTAAGTGATGAGTGATGTACCAAGCAAAATAACTACTGTCTCTCTCTCTTTTTTGTAGGAGGCAGAGTGATTAAACAGCCTGGTGGCATCACCTTAAAGTAGATGACATAGGATGCCACCAGCACTCCCAGGCTCTGCAGTAGATCCCCGATCACATGGACGAAAGCAGCACGCACGCTAGCATTCTGCTGGGGCCTCTGGGAATGTGGAGGACTGCTAGAACCATGGCTGTGTCCATGGATGTGGGAAGACTGGTGAAGAGTGATACCCATTCTGAACGGATTGAGAGAGAGAGAGGGAGAGAGCGCAAGGGTGAGTGGTTTTACCATCTGAGCCACTTTACCTCAGGTACTTCAGGTAGATCTAGCTGTATACATGGGTAGCAGATTACGCTGCAAAAATGTTTCAGTATTGTGAGATAAGCAATTAGAGAACACATTAAATTAACAGAATCCTTCCCACTGAGCCAGCAGGAAGCGGAGGCAAGCTGGTCTTGCTGTGGTTGGCTAAAGGTTTCAAACAGCTGGGAAAGGGCGGGAATGGACCACTCACATTATGTTCACTGCGACCGCACACCCGGATGTGATGAGCATGACCCCGCCGTTGATCTGGAAGTCCTGTGACATCACTCTCTGCACTGCCAGGTACACCAGAATACCTGTCACCACCCAAATGGACAGCACAGACAGCAACGCCCCGAGGATCTCTGACATAGACGGACAACACAGTGAAGAAATCACAGACAGGAAAACAGTGACAGCACAGACACACAAACGCAACACGCAAATATCTCACAAACAACACAATACAGATGCAATGTAAGTGCCTAGACTGTTGAAGTCAGACTCCAGTGATTTTTAACTCCACTGCTTTAGGAAGGCTTTTCAAGGAAGTCCAAATGTCCAGTTTTGACACTGAGTTCCAATGTTGAGGGTCATACATTTGCCATAAGTAATACAAACAAACGGAAATCTTATGGAAAAGATCTTGCCAGAAATACATGCAGACAGACATTAAATTGGAGTATGAGATTGGTTGGCTATTGAGTTAGGATTTTACCATGATTACCATTTTTTCACAAGGTACATTTGAGTAAGCATTAAGGCTATGATGGGCAGTCAGAATCCACTTTGCAGATAAAGTTTATCCACTGATAGCAAGACACAGTCTCTAGTGGAAACCATGAAAAGTCCTCTTTCTGGCTGATCAACCAGAGACTGCATGTCTGACTGTGAGAAAGCATGACATCTTGCAATGAGTGCACAATTTATCCTGTTGCTCTGTTTGACCACAATGGAAGCAGAGGTCCAGCCCTCATCTCAAGAGATGGGCCTTTCTCACCTCCAGAGGAATAGCAGTGCTTAAACCCAACTGTGATGTGAGGATTTTTGAAAGTTCTGTTTCAGCTGTTATCTGAAAGGGACATTTTTTTATTTTTATTTTTATCTCCCAAAATAAAGGTATATTATCCCATCAGCATGTCTACAGACTCTCCCAAACTACCTAATCAGCAAAATGTGCAATTCTGACTGAAGCCTGTCTGTAACTATAAAAGTGGAGGGAGGCCCCGAAGCACTATAAATGCAGCCAGAGCCAGTGTAATTTATGAGGCACCCTAATGCAGCAAAGTGAAAAAAGAAGGCTCTGGTGCATGCGTTGAAACTGAAATTAACCTACCGAAACTGTCAGCTCACTAAGGAAAAAATAAAAATAAAAGTTCAACCTACAAACATTCTCAAAACATCTCTCAAACATTCCAGCATGCCACTGCTTCTTAACATGAACCCTGCGTTAAGTGCCTCCCAACCCCCGCATTCGACACAGGTACACTATAACCCCACCCATCCATCCACCCACACCTGAGCCCACCTGCGCGGTGCCAGCCGAAGTTCATGGTCTTGGTGGCAGGGCGGGAGGACATCCACAGGGAGAAGAGGCTGAGCAGCATGCTGGCAAAGTCTGTCAGCAGGTGGGCCGCGTCTGTCAGGATGGCCAGACTGTGGGCCAGATAGCCCCCTGAGCAAAGTGAGGAAAGAGCAGGACATGGACCTATGACACACACTTACACACTGCATGACCACTGCCCTGTGGCCCCTGTACTCACCTACCACCTCACCCACAATGAACAGCAGACAGATAGACGAGGCCACATACAGCTGGAGGCGGGCCCTGCCCTTCTCACGCTCTCCACGAATGCCGTTGCCAGCAGATGAGTGACAGTGCTGTTGGCCAGTTAAGCGTTCCCCTGCATTGAGGTCATCATATAATCTTGAAAAGGAGGGAGGGAGAGAATTAGAATTTGAATTTAGAGCGGGGGAATTTTTAAGGTGAAATTCAACAAAGTCCCCAATTCTAATGCAATTAAAAATTTTGAAATGGTGGAGGCAGTGGAAGAGGATGTAAACTGACTTTATCTGAGCTCTCTGCCCTGCAAGAACAAATGGGTACTCAGAACTTGGAACCTGGACCAGCTAAACTGTATCTTACCATATAGGTCCAGTACAAGTGTATGCTGTTGGTTTTCAAATCAAATCAACTAATGGTAAAACACGATTCAACCTACAACCCACAAATAAAATTTGTGCTTTCCAGGGAAAAATATCTGGAGTGCATATTTGAACAGTTGCTAGACAGTGGGTCAAGTGACTGTGCAAAAAGCCAGGGCTACTAAAATTAGGTAAATTAATAAAGTTTGCTGTATTCATGTTCGTGATGGTTATTATACGAAAAGGGGCTAACTTTTGTCGAAAAGCAGGAAACAGGAAAAGAGCGCGTCCATAACATTGTCTTTGATGGGGTCGTATTTGCAAATCATGGTCATAATTATTTGGAAGCCGGTTAGAATGTATAAGATTTTAATGAAAATAAATTGCGGAATTAAATGATCACTGAATAAGCACTGATTGACAACACACTGGGCTGTGCAAAACCAGCACGTGAAGCGGTGACCTCTAACCCTCCACACTTACTTAAAACCAAGAACAAAAACAAAATCAGTCTATAAACAATAACAAAAAGACAGATAGAAAACAAGAAATAAAACTAGAATTACTGACCTTCTGTTATTTAATTTTCCGGGATGTTGCTGTTCCATCAGCAGACTCGTCCTCTCGTTGACTGTGTCCATGTTAGCTATCTGTACAATTCAAAACTGATGGTTTGCATTAACACTTACTCTCCTCCCGTCTGTCAGAGCTGACGCATTCCACGAACATTTTGTGGCCGAAGGAGAAAAAAATGAAAAAGAGTGGAGGTCGCTAAGCGTGCCCTGTTTATACTGCCACGGATCGATGTTGTGGACAGGTGATAATCAAACGTTTGAGGAGCGTGTAAAGCACGGACCGGTCTGGTATCTTCCTTGCGTCGTGTGCAAAAAGCCGCTACCACAAAAGCAATATCACACTACACGCTTTTCTTCCGCATAACGACCCTTTATCTTCTGCCTTGTGTTTTTAGTGCACTAGCTCTGCCTTTCACTCATCAAAATCACAAAATGTCGTATATAATTTCTGCTTTCTTTTTACCTTTTTTTCGTGACTATGTATACAGAATATTTGCATCATAAACCTTTTTAATGAGTAAAAAAAACTTGAAATGTTTTGACCCCTCAAAGGCATAATTACACTGATCTCGGTGGCCTACCGGCCAGTACAGTTGCACCAATATCAAGCTCCGTCACATATCTATGAAGATATTAGGTTAATATGTTTGCTGTCCTACGTATTTTAACATTATATTGCCAGTGATGGTTGTTACAAGTACGTATGCTCATTCTCACGGAAGTTTGCCTGAACACATCATTTGTCGCGCCTATAGATTGTATGTAGATACTGTTTGCAACAGTTTAGCCGTGCAGAGTCACGTGCCTTGCACTGCCAACTTGGTAGTTGACAGGTTTGTAGCGCACTAAAACCTTCACCCCAAAGGATCACATTAGCTTCACACCTTAAAATGGGAAATCACAGGAAGGATACACAGATGTGTATGTGTCTGACAGGCCAATAACCAAATGATAAAATAAGTGTTAAATAAATGATGTTAACAGCCTGACCCTCTCAAGACGCATAAATCTGTACACATCAGTAGGGAAGACGACATTGCGTAACAGTACAGAAAAAGACAATGGGTATTTTCTAAGCAAACTTTGGTAGATTTAATGTGATCTTTCTGTCTTATAGGTCACGTGTTTTGCATACTGTTGGGACATGACTGTTGTGTTAACCTGTTCTGGGATTCAAGCAGTCCTGGTCGTACCTTAAATGCATTTCCGTGGCCATGCTAGAGTGGTCTATCAGTCAGCTATTGCATGCATACGCAAACGGCAAATGAAAGCAGGACGTGACACATTAGTCATGGAAATCAACACTTTATTTCATTGTGCAATACATATTTACTCAGTGCAAACTGCAGCTATGTTGTCCCTGAATATGGCACCTTTTGATGTCCGCGCCGAACATCATAATCTGTTCTCACATACAAATCTACACACCACTAAAATGTCTACAGGATCAGGTCTTTGGCCCGTCCACAACAGTACAGTACGTGCTTTCTGCCACCCTCCCAGCGCAAACAAACGCGCTCACCCACTGCCAGGTCTCTCCATCGCCCTTTGTGCCGCATACTTTTTCATGGTAAAAAAAAAAAAGATTTGGCAGCTCCTTTGACATCATATACAAAACAACAATAATGATTATTATAACCATTATCAACAGCACAGTAATATCAATAATATAAAAATTACAAAACATGAACCGTATATATGTATAAACATTCCATTCATGAAGAAAATTATGTGATGATGTAGGGCGTCCTGCTTGTCTTGAGAATTCAAAGGTGTTTCACAGCACCAGCCGCAGGGGGCGCTGTCTACCAGAGAACCCTCCGCTCTCGCAATTGGACAAATGATTCACAAGCACAAGTTTCAAGCTAAGCTCTAGTGAGGAACATGCCTGAGTCTCTCATTCCTTTTGGTTGAGTTCAGAATGTCAATGCCCTCTGTCTTTTCACCCGCATCCAGAGGACTGATATGCACCACGTGTTTGTGTCTTAGTGTGTCAGTGCGTGTGTTTGTGTTAGAGAGAGTGTGTTCCTGGAATTTCACTCGAGGTTGCAGTGTTTAAAACCTGAGACATCAACAGCCCAACCCCTCCTCCTTCTCTCGCACCTCCTCCCATCTGTAGACACCTTTCTCATCTTCTTCTTATTTTCAATTCCTTTGACATTATGATCAGTTCATCCACGTAGCCTCAGAACAGCTTCCTGCTCCCTGCGGTTGGCCCTCACTGCTGACCTGGAAGTGGGACAGAGTGTAGCACAACTTGAGCAGTCTGCTCACACATGCACACACACACCCGGGCGCCTTCAGGGTGCTTTCTCACTAGAGCTTTTGGCGCGGACCCGAGTCCGCTTGACCCGTTAGTTCGGTTCGTTTTGTTGATGTGAACGCTGTTTTCCAAACTCGGGTGCGCGTCAGGGAACATACCCCAGTCATCCAGAAAACGGGGGTCTGGGGTACGGTTCACCTGAACTCCAGTGCGGTTCGCATTTGGTGTGAAAGCTATCCCATCTAAAACCAGAAAGTAAACGCTATTGATGATGTGTAATTTGTTATTTGCTTGTCGCATCTAAAAACTATTCGGGAAATAATTGAAGGTAGCCACACTGTTCGCTGTGTATGCTCTGGAAGCAAAGCTGCAAATTCATTTCGCATTGCCGCTTGTCTCCACAACTTCCTTATCCGAGTAGCTCGCATCACTCTCAGACAACACTCCCTGCAACCCAATGGCAAATCTCCTAAACCACTGCATCACCACCCTGCTGCCCCCCCAACCCAAACCTCTGACAAATCTGACACATTGCACCTTGCTAGCCTTGAGGTCTCTGACACTGTCAATTTTAATGTAGCTTGCCCTTTGCCCCCTCTGACCTCCTGTTGGTGACGCTGTTTCCTCTCCCGTCTCTTCCTCCTCATCACCCTCCTCATCCTCAAAATCTTCATCATCGTCTGGGGGGACACAGGTCAGAGGTCAGTGAAAATATCAAACATGGCAATCATAATTCTTCAACAGTGCCTCTCCTGTGAATGTTGTCAGAGGTAGGGACAGGAGTTAGGATGTGAATGACCATGGTGTCTGTCTAGCGTATTGCCAGTGATGTAAAGCAGATGAGTGACATCACAAAGGAGAGCCACTGCAAGGTGAGACACAGGTAAGGAGGGCCTGGTGGACATGAGGTCTCACCCGCATCACATAGAACTCACCCATGCCGAAGTCCATAACCTGTAGCAGCTCCTCCGCATGCTGGGTATCGAGGGTGAAGTGCTCCATGCTCTCGTACCCAGGTTCAATCCGCTCGGCCGGGTTCAGACGGGAGGCAGCCGACATACTGCAAACATGGAGGGGAAGGATCAATTATGCACGGAAGAATGAGGATGATTACATTAATAACAGGTAGAAAGGTACAAAAAACACACATGATCAGCAACAAAGGAGGAATTTGTGAAATAGGATGACAATGGACACACAACATGAAGACAGAACACAGAGCACACTTGTGGAACAGGAAGACAGGATTGGATGACACAAAGCATGAGAGAAAAAAGTGACCTACTCTTTCAAAAGCTGTTTAGCATTCTGTACAATAGGTGTAGGTTGGTAATGGAAACAAGAGAGAGGAGAAAGAATAAAATTAGAGAGGAATTGAACATTAAACAGGAAAAATAGCTGTGTAATGCTATTCATTACAATTACTCTGGTGATGAATGACAATGATATCAACATCAATGCTGATGCTAACAAAGCATTTTGAATTCATAATTAAATTGTAGGGACACAGTCTCAAGGCATGTGGTCACTACATGAAATTACAACCAAAGCCATTGTGATCAAAGACCCTTTCAGTGTTGAAAATAGTTTTTCAATAAAGACAGTTGATATTCATCACTGCTGAAACATTGGACCAAAGTCGACGGAGCATTGAGGGACACACTCAGGGGCTTACCACCAGGAAGCTGGCCTCCCCGGGCTCGTCCATGGAGGAGATGGCGGTCTGCATGAGGGCGGAGCTGCTCTCCAGTTGCTCGCGGTACTTCTGGGACAGGCCGCGCACGTGGGCCGTCTTGGTGTCCTGCTCCACCGAGATGCGGGCCAGCAGCTCGCCCTTCTTCTCCTCCAGCAGCGCGTACAGCACATCAAACCTCTCCCCCAGCAGCTGCTTCTGCCGCTGGCTGTTCTCCTGCGGGTGGGGGGAGAGCCGGGGGAGAGCCGGGGGAGAGCCGGGGGAGAGCCAGGGGGTGGCAGTGACAGAGGGAGGGGGAACATGGGAGAGGAAAGTGGTGCAGGGGGATGAAGAGAGGGTAAAGCAGAGTAGAAATTACGGTTTCAGGTATCACTGTGTTACAGTGTCAAGTGAATCTTCTGTGGAGCATTTTTGGGTGAACCCCTGCCCTTCAGACCTCAATGGTCTTGCAGACGCCCTCCATCTGGGTCAGGATGGCCTGGATCCGCTCATTTCCCGCCACCAAGGCTGCGATGCCTTCACTCAGCTCCGTCTGCAGTGCACAGAGAACTGGGTCACCAACACACACGCATACACACACATACATACATGTGTGAAATAATCAGACCGTCCTGTCTATATCTGATCTGAAAGGTGGCTGGGGGTAGGCAGCCAATTCTTACACATTAGTGATGGAAATAGATGTCTGATCACCATCTGCCATCTCCACACCTCTTTGCTCTGCTGATGTGGGCTTTTCCCCTTTACTGAGCGTGTTAAGCTGGAGACTTATATGGGTACAGTGTCACTGTGCACACTGCTATTCACAGCAGGGAACAGGAATCACAACCACCAGACACTGTTCCAGAGTCTGTAACTTTACAGAGCTGGAAACACAGACACACACTCACACACACACACACACACTCACATATAATCACACACACACCCACACACACACACATACAGGCACACAGATTGCTGGTCTAGTTTGAAATGCATCTCCTCTGAGAATAGCAGCTGTAGCTGAGGGCAGGCTTGGGAAGCTAAGGAGACAGACCCTTCTAGGGATCAGAAAGGCATCCAAACGCCCCCCCTTCAAGTGCTGACCTGTTTGGTGACACATGGCCAGGCTCCCAGTGGCCTACTTGTAAACATTCAGATGAAAGGAGTGGGCTGAGGGGAGCCTAGCAGCCGACACACTTTGCACTTTGACACCTATCCCCTGCACACATATAAATGCTAAATATATCAACATGTTTATTGCCCCTGACTATTTCACAGGGCTGAGTGATGGGGTTTCTTAAGCCGGGCACATGAAAGCTGTTATACATCTATTTTTTGTCAATATACCTATTTATCCCCTACCTTCATTCTATCACCTTTATTGAACTGGGTACGTCTAGTAAACGTTTTTCAGGTCTCTCTCTGTCTCTTTGTCTCACATACACACACAAACACTCACACACACACACACACATCCTATGTCACACACTGTGTCCTCTCTTCTCTTTTTCTGCCTCCCCTTTCTCTGTACCTCTCTGACAAACTCTCTCAATCACTTGCTCTCAGCCCTGTCTCACAGCTAAATGTAGAGCAGCATTGAGGCCAGTTGGTAACCTGCTCCATATTTAAATACATAAACATGCACATACAGGACATGTCTACATACACACACACACACACACACGTGTATATATATATATATATATATATATATATATATATATATATATATATATATATATATATATGTATATATATATATATATATATGTACACACACATCTGTGTATATGTATATACTATATATGGTGTACAGTATACACATCTATACATGTAAGTATCTACACATATAGGCCCAGAATATGGAGGACAGGGCTCTGTCTCTGTCTATCACTCCTTATTTCTCATTTGCTACATTCAGTTGCTGTTTTTGTTTTAAAGACAGTTTTGTATGTACAACCAAATCAAAGAAAGCAGTGCAGTTAGAGACAGCGCCCTCTGCTGGCGCTCACCTTCTGCTTCTGGTAGATGCTCTGCAGCGGTGACACTTCGCAGTCTTTGTGGGACCCGAACACCTTGCACATGGAGCAGGTGGGCACCTGGCAGGTGAGACAGTAGATGTTGATCTTCTCCTCCTTGTGCTCTACGCACATGGGCTGCTCCGCCTTGGTTTTGACTGGCCGTGGGCTGGAGATGGGGTGGGGGGGGGGGGGCAAAAACATTGGTGTTAAGGTTTGGTGCTATAACTGAAACAATGACCTCAGCCACCTGTGTTTGCTGCGCTGTTTGCTCGTCTGCTGATTGATGTTGCCATGACAGAGAGGATGCGCCCTGCTCAGGACCTACTGTGCAAGGGGGCGGCCTTGTGGTCATGGCAACATCAATATTGTGGTCTATTTATACATCTGCCCTCTGCTGTGAAGCCAGGAGCTGAGGACTTTTTTTTTGGTTTCAGGAATCTCTTTTTCTCTTTGTTCTGTTTGTCTCACAGTAATTTCAATCTCCTCTCTCTTCCTGTCCACTTCCTTATCTTTCTCTCTCCTATTTTTATTTCATTCAATTACTTAATTTATATTTTTGCTGTTGTTGTGCCTTGAAGTGGACCAGGACTATAGCGGAGAGTTTTTTTGAACGAGCAATTATTTTTGGACCAAAGTATGTGTTTTGTGAAAGACAACCGGGTCTCCTGCTCAATTTATTGCTTGGTCAGGCTAAGCTAGCAATTTGGGTGTGCTGCTGAAATTAGATCAAGGGAAGTGGGTCAATAGACCTTGAAAAGGTCTTTAGGGGGTTAAATTTATGTTTTGCAAGCTGATAGTGGATCTGAGCTGTTTTGCAGATGTTTGGGGTGTTGGGTACCTGAGTGGGTGAGGTGAATGAAGATTTACAGTTAAAAATGTTGCAGTTTTAAAATAAGTTCCTTAGGGATAGAAAATATATCTTTTGTTTTTATGCAATTTTCTACCCGATTTCAAATAAATTGTTTCGTTACAGTGGCATAATAGTCACATAATTTACATGCCACTTTTGATTTTTTCCTCACTGTGTTCTTTCATTTATGGGTTTACTTTTTATTCATGTTTTCATTTGTTTTTTCCTGTCTGAGATATCTTTTGTCTCCTTTTTACCTTTGTGTTGTTTACATATTTTATTTTGTACATATGTGTTACTCTTTGGTTTTGTCTGAATTGTTAAAATAAAGTTGACTTGAAACTCTAAAGTCTCTCTCCCTCCCTCTCTCTGTCTCTTAGAGCTGGGCCATGTAAGGCGCTGCTGTAAATACACTTTCAGGGTAAGACACCCAACACTCTGTCGCTCTGTCACCTGCTGCCCCCTCCCCCTCCTCCCCACCAGGCCTGTCCCTCACAGACATTCAGGCCAACACTGCCTTCTTCCTAAATGCCAGAGCTGTGGCCCCCCTTGAGACCCCCCTCTCACACTCTTTGGAGTGGCACATGTGGCTTAGACTGCATGTGTTGTACTGTACTGAGTCTCCCTGCTGTACTTTGCACTGTACTGGGCTCTTTGTGACAGCTGCCAAGCCTGCACACTGTATTATGCCATGTGTGCCATCTGAGCCAGTCAGGGAGTTTCAATAACTGATGGTTGAATTGAATGGTGGTAAATGTGAACTTGGCAACACCTCATAACTACATTATGAATTCCATAGCAACAACCAGCATTTGCTGAGGTTGAGTCCTGTAGACAGAATTGCTCAGAATGATCCTTGCTGGATTTACTCAATGACAAACACTTACTCTGAATGAATCAAAAAAGTTACTCTGACTGCAGATGCTTGAGATTGGATCTGTGAGAATTTCAGGAGAATTGTAACCAAGTAGGTATGCTTGATTCCAAATTTGGAACAAGGAAAACTGTTAGAATTGATCAAATATATTAAACCCAATCTTCAGGTCCAATACCTGCACAAAAGACTGCTCACTTGTTCTGACTCACACCTCTGTGTGTGTTTGAGTCCAACATCTGCACAGGTGTCTAGTTACCTGTTGTAACTCTGCCACACAGCTTTCTGCTCACCTGACATAATTGTCCTAAACCTGTGCAGGTACCTAGAGACCTTCTCGAACTCTCCTTGGCCTGCATAGGTGTGTCCTTTCCCTCTCTAACTTGCCCATACCAGTACAGGTACCTGCTCAACTGCTCTAACCTGCATAGGTAATTTCCCACCTGCTCTGGCTCTCCCATACCTGCACAGGTGTGCGCTCACCTGCTGCTCTCCTGCTTGTAGATGTCGATGATGTTCTCCACCAGCAGGTTGCGCTGCAGGCCGTAGACTCCATGCCGGTCCAGGACCACCTCGTGCCTACAGGAGGGGCAGCGAAATCGCCCACCTGCGATGTTGGTGCCACGTGACGAGTAGTAGGGATTAGCAGCCTGGGAGAGAGGCACAGGGAGCAAACGTTCAGGTAGACAGGCCTGTGTTCAGTGTGGGCAACAGGGCTGTGTTTAGCATGTACACAGTTCACCCTTCACTCTCTTTTTCTCTTAAGACTCACCCACAGTCAATTTGGTTCAATTCAGACTGCATTGTTTGTTTAAACTGCTTGCAGCTCACAGAGTGGAGAAGTCAGCAGATGCAGACACTCTCTCTGTGTGGCGCACTGGCTCATTCTGGGGCCTGCTGCAGTCCATCTCGTCTCAGCTCCCTCAAAGTGAAGTGTGTGAGATTAGGATTAACCTCTCTGTTGCTGGAACATTCCAGCTGCCTGACACTGTGAGAGCCTGCGAGTCCACTTGTGTGCACCCATGTTTGGAGACGGAGCTGCCGTATCTCTGAGGGGACAAGGAAGGGTGGCCAGAGCGGGGACAACACCCCTGAGCCTTTCCTTAAAATAGCAGTGAACAGTACTTATAGGTCACAGAAAAAGACTTGAAAATCTTTCTGGGCAGAGAGAGGGGATTGATAAGAGCTCAGAGGCTGTAGAGGACAGGAGAGTGAATGTCCTTCAGCGTTTCTGGTTCAGAAAGAGAGACTGGAGGGGGTGGGGGTTGGGGGTAGGCTACCACAAAAACATTTTGAGCATGACTGGAGAGAGACAGAGAAAGAGTTTCATTGAAACTCAGGGTCATATGCAGAGGAATCTAGTGTGAGGAGCATTCACAGGATCCATACAGAGCCTCCCCCACACACCCTACAAAATGAAGCCCCCTTTCCCCTCTTCTCTCTTCACACCCGTCCACCTCTCTCTCCCTGTGTCTGCTCTCTAGTCTCTCGGTTCCCCTTTCTGATCCAATTAGAACCTCTTGACCTCTCTTCCTCCTCTTCCTCCTCCTTCCCCTCCTTCTCCCCCGTGCCCTCACCCACCACCCTCACCTGGAAGACGTCGTTGGCGCACTTCCTGCAGAGGTTGTGCTGGCAGGGTAGGATGACCACGGGCTTGGAGAAGATCTCCAGGCAGATGGGGCAGATCAGCTGCTTCTCCAGGTTGTCCATGGGCGCGGACTCCTGGATGATGTTCGACTGGAAGTCCATGCTGGCACGGGGAGTGATCTTGTCCCTGCCGTCGGTGTCCGTAAATGCGTGTGTTTGCGAGTGGTACAGAGCGTGGGAGCCTGCCTCTGAGAGCACGCGGCTGGAGTCACCCTGCTGGCCCTCTCCTCGTTGTGTTTCTTCTCACAGTGTGCCCGAGCGAGTCTGTGTCAGCGCCGTGTCCGTCCCCCCTCACCTCCGCCCTCCCCCCTCCACCCCTCCCCCTCTCTATTTATACCCCCTCTCGACACTCGATCTCAACACCCTCCCCGCCACATAACTCGCATTACCCTGCCTGTCTGTAGACAGCTACACACTAACCCCTTCCTCTCTCTTCCTCTCAGATTCTTTCTCGTCTTCTGTTTCTCTCTCCCTCTCTTCTCAACTGTCACGTTTCCTTTTTCATGGAGCAGCGCAGTCTTCCCCTGCCATGCGCCCAGCAGCTTCTTATAATGGGGACTATCTCTCATAATGGCCAGTACATCTCATAAAGGGTAGGATCTCTAATACTGGACACTATCTGTCATAATGGGCAGTACCTCTTATAATCAGCAGTATCTCTCATAATGGCCACTACCTCTCATAAAGGGTAGGATCTCTAATAATGGGCACTATCTGTCATTATAGGCAGTGTCTTTCATAATCAGCAGTATCTCTCATAATGGCCACTACCTCTCATAAAGGGTAGGATCTCTAACAATGGGTAGTATCTCTCATTATGGGCAGTATCTCGTGACCCTCTCTGCTGTGCGTTCCGCATGAGGTCACCCGTGTCACAGAAAGGTCCCCGACCCTGTCACCCACTGGAGTCCTGCTTAGACTGGAGTCTCTCAAGCACTGCCAGAGACCAGTTATGGACCTCACTGCCCTGGGGGGGCACACTGGGGGGTAACGGGGAGAGAGAGACATGGGGATTTCCAGGGCACAGGAGATAAGTGCAGCAGCTGTGGGTTTGAGAGATATATTGTGTGCGCCTGTGTGTGACTCAGACCAGCTATTTCTGCCCCCTATACCTTCTCTACCAGCTGGGGGAATCATTCTCTGGGATGTGGGGGGGGGGGGGGGGCACCTTGCAGGGAGGTGTATCCATATGCGCACACACACACGCTGAGGCATGTACGCATACAAACCCAACCGGTGGTGGCAGTGTAGCATAGCGGTAAGGAGCAAGACTCGTAGCCAAAAGGTTGCTGGTTTGATCCCCCACTGGGGCACTGCTGTTGTACCCTTGAGCAAGGTACTTAACCCAGAGTTGCCTCAGTGAATATCAAGTTATATAAATGGGTAACATGTAAGCTTCTCTGGATAAAAGCATGTGATAAATGTAAATAATGTAATGTAATCGCACACACACATACACACACAGCTTGACTCTAGCCCAGAGAAAAGCTCTTTATTAGGGACAGTGGCAGTACATGCTGACTCAGAACAGGAACAGACCTTTAACCCCGGCCAGTGAGAGAATCCCTTTCTGCTCTGCTGATTACCTGCTTGCTCGTATCAGTACAGACATCATAAATACTTCTATATAAAATATTATTTACACATATTGGCATCATTGCAGGTGTGCCTCTCCTGTCACTTAAACGAGCCACTTTAAACATCTGAGATTGACAGATCAATAAATAAGAACAATAATAAATAATAACTGTGTATATCAACAGACAAAGCTTAAGAAACAGCAGCCTAACTGGTGAGGTATTGCCATTGAAACTGGGTGGATCAGCTTATAGAGTAATGCCGCACAAGACCAAACCAGTCAATAGCAGAGCCATTCGTCTGTTCAGTCAAGAGGAATATTTCAGGCAGCCTCAGTTGCCAACAGAGTGAAGACCTTCCAATGCCCTATGCTGCACCTTAGGAAACATAAGCCTGAAAACACTAGACATGGAGCTTGAGTGGAAAGTGGAAACGTCAGTATCCTAATATAGGAATGAGAACAACTTAATGTAATTTAAAACATCCTGACAAGCAAAACCTCACTGTATCTGTATGACAGGTATCTTATAAAACAATACTGGAGCAGTTACAGCCTTTGGGGGATTCCTGGTTTACCCTGCATAATGTGCAGCCTACGGCAGGGGCAGCCCCTGGGCGTGTCAGTATAACAGTATCAGAGCTCTTAGTGTGGTTTGAGGCAGTACAGTGAAAAATACAATATCTACAGTCGCCAATTTGTCACCTTGTTTTTGCTTCCCAGAATAGCTCATATTCTCCATCATTTCATCATCAAAAATACATAAGTGCCATTAAAAAAGTCAACAATCGATGCATATTAGTCATGCCTAATTACACGCACAAATCCATCTCTTCATTTTAAACTTGATTAAAAAAACAGAATGAGGATTATTTCCCGTACCCTATCATTGTTATGTTTTCAATGATTCTCTTATGAAAACTGATAGATATACATGTATATAAATTGGTCTAAGTGTTAAGTGTTATAAAGTCGGTATGTAGGTGTGATAGTATTAATTCAGGGGGCTGAGGGGCATAGGTGTCGTGTATAGAGGTGGGTCAACAGCCAAATGGATACACCTATAGCTGTGGTGGTATAGCTTTGGTTAAGACAGTTTGGACTGAATTGGTAACACATCACAAACCATTTAAACTTATTTCTGAATGGATGAAAGTGACTTTCTTGTCATACAGATTGACACAAAATGCAGTAGCAAGAGGCAAAACTGTGACAAATTAATTATTTTTGTAAAGGTCATTCACACACAGTCCACCATTACAGAAAAGTATAACAGTTAGAGCAGGGTCAGCTCTGTGGTCTGCAATAAGATGGTGTCTTCTGGGCCATCTACTGGACAACTGGAACATAGCTAGCTAGGATCCAGCTACTGACAATTTGAAATGTAGCTATATAGCTCACTATATAGCAATACAGCCAATGAATTTTCAAAATTCTCTCATATTACCACTAGCTTGCCAGCTACTTTGCACCTGGATTGTTGAATGGTTTAAGTAAAATAGCTAACTAGCTAGGAAGTTTCTGAACAGTAAAAGTTCTATGGCTTAAAATATTATGATAATCCACATTATTGTACCATTCAGCAAGAGATTAGACAGTAAAACTCCTTTACTTGCATTTTATAATTGTTCTCCCTCCCTCTCTCTTCCTCTGTACTGGTCTTGTCCCTAGCTATATGTTTTTAGTGCAATAGACTGGTCAGCTCTCCATTAGATTAAATGTGTTTCTTGTGTGTGTATGTTTGAAGTGAACTGCTCACTGTCCAGTTGCTGTACTTGAATGGGGCAATCAGTTAATAGCTCCCATCTGAAACTGTTGAACCCACTTTGTTTTTGTCCTCTGGGATGGAAATGTGAAATAAATTCCCCTGCACCTTTTCAAACTCTAAGATTTTTTTCAGTTTGTTTGTTAAAATGTTAAAAGCCACTAGAAGAAAATTTACCACCCACTTCCAGCACAGGGTTCTTCATTTAACAACACGCTGATTTCATCCATTGGTATGGTGTGTAGCTGTGGATGTATAAGTGTGTGTACAGATGTGGCAGTATAGGTCCTGTGTGTGGTTGTGGGTGTGTAGGCCTATAAGTATACAGGTACCCTGTCTGGGGATGTACAAGTTCAGGCATGAGGGCCACCAGGTAATCTGCTGAAGCACGTGCTTTCAACAATGGATGACCTGGGTGCACAAACACTTGAACACCATGGGAGTGTCAGTTTCACTCACTCACCCGCCCCCCACCCCACCCACTCTGTCAAACTCAGGGTGATGTCATCACCGGCTTCTTGCCCTTGGAGAGTGCAGCCACCTGCTTCATCAGCTCTCTGTTCCGGGCCTGAAGGACAGAAGTGTGGACACAAGGACACCATTACACAGGTCATTCTTACAGCAAATGAGAATCAGCACAGCACAACTAGCACACACTGGGAAGTAGGTGGGCAGACTGAAATACATTTAGACAGACGGACGGACACTCAGATGAGGACACATATCGTTGGTAGAAGGTAGAAGAGTAGAAGGATCTAACCTGTAGCTGCTCTACCAGGTCTTTGTGTGTTTTCTCCATCTGGTTCATTTTGGTCCTCATCTGACTCTCCTGGTACTGGAACTCTGCTCTGAGCTCTGTGATCTGCAGATATATATATATATATATATATCACACCAGAGATACAATGTTTAAGAAGAAAGTCGGATCTCAGGTAAATCATTAAATTCCGGGCCCACTGGAAACACAGGCATCCAACCTCACACAACCACAAAGACCCATGTAATATTTTCACACTCTTCCTGCTTGTCCTCCATACTCTTACTGTGACCCCTACCCCCATGCTGCCCCTCTCCCCCACCTTCTTCTCTTTGTCCAGAATAAGCTGGTCTTTCTGGTGCAGGACCTTCTTCAGTGAAGCCACCTCTTCTTTTAGCTGAGTGATGATGACAAAGTGGTCTGTCCCTGGGGAGTCCAGCGCCAGGTCTGGGGAGAAACTGGGCCACCAGACAGAGCAAAGAATTATGGGAAGGATCAGGTGGGAAAGTAGAGCATTGTAGGACCTATCCTGGCAAGAGTAGAGATTACACTATCTATGATGACTCTAACCTGTCTTCAGTTTATGGATTCTCTTCCCTCTATCCCTCTTCATGTCTCTGTGTCAGCAACAGTTCAACAAAGAACATAGGCTTGTAAGGTCATTGGCGCCCCCTTGCAGTCAAAAGGTATAAAACATGTCTTTTAAAAGAAGTTTTATTATTTAGCCTGACAGGGCCAATGAATATCACATGGATGGAATAAATTCTACAGTTTTTAATATTAGCTAATTAATTTTTAATTTTTATTATTTTTTAAGCTACATAATCACTTCTTAAAACTGACACAACATACTTATGAATACAATCACCAAAACCATACACATGCTCCAAACATGTTCCAATTCCATGCACTCTCAGAGTAACCCAACATGCTTCTACAAGCAATAATCACATACTAATAATTAATCAAGTTAATACATCTGTTATAAAAATATTACACGCTTGACAAATTTGATTGCCTTCAATAATACCTCATCTCTTCCCTCTCATCCTTATCCATCCCCTTTTTTGCATCACCTGCAGATTCTGACTCCACACTTGTATATTATGGCCTGTAAGGTGTCCCCCTGCAACCTTTAACCTCTCCTGTCTGACCCCTCACCTGTCCCCATTGGTGGAAATGCTGTCAAACTTGGCCTTCTTCTTGGGAATCTCATTCTGCAGTGAGGAGGTGGACAGTGTTTTCTGGCTAAAAAAAGCAGAGAACAGCGGGTCAGTGCAGAGTCTCTCTGCTCCTTCAGGAAAATAAGCTGCTGGAACTCATTTGACCTCATGTAATATCAGTGCAGAGATGTGCACGGAATGGGAGCCCAGGTACATGCACACGGGTACATGTTCAAGCAGGGGTGAGCGGATCCAGTTATACATGGCTTTAAATGGTTACAGGTGTATGCACATGTGAGTAAGTCCAGGTTTATACAGGTATAAAGTGGAGGAGTCTCCAGGTGTGGACTGGGCAGGTGTCTCCAGGTGTGCATTGTGCAGGTGTCTCCATGTGTGGATTGTGCAGGTGTCTCCAGGTGTGGACTGGGCAGGTGTCTCCAGGTGTGGATTGTGCATGTGTCTCCAGGTGTGGATTGTGCATGTGTCTCCAGGTGTGGATTGTGCAGCTGTCTCCAGGTGTGGATTGTGCAGCTGTCTCCAGGTGTGGATTGTGCAGCTGTCTCCATGTGTGGACTGTGCAGGTGTCTCCATGTGTGGACTGTGCAGGTGTCTCCATGTGTGGACTGTGCAGGTGTCTCCATGTGTGGACTGTACAGGTGTCTCCATGTGTGGACTGTGCAGGTGTCTCCATGTGTGGACTGTACAGGTGTCTCCATGTGTGGACTGTGCAGGTGTCTCCATGTGTGGACTGTGCAGGTGTCTCCATGTGTGGACTGTGCAGGTGTCTCCATGTGTGGACTGTGCAGGTGTCTCCATGTGTGGACTGTACAGGTGTCTCCATGTGTGGACTGTGCAGGTGTCTCCATGTGTGGACTGTACAGGTGTCTCCAGGTGTGGATTGTGCAGGTGTCTCCAGGTGTGGACTGTGCAGGTGTCTCCAGGTGTGGACTGTGCAGGTGTCTCCAGGTGTGGATTGTGCAGCTGTCTCCATGTGTGGACTGTGCAGGTGTCTCCATGTGTGGACTGTGCAGGTGTCTCCATGTGTGGACTGTACAGGTGTCTCCATGTGTGGACTGTGCAGGTGTCTCCATGTGTGGACTGTACAGGTGTCTCCAGGTGTGGATTGTGCAGGTGTCTCCAGGTGTGGACTGTGCAGGTGTCTCCAGGTGTGGACTGTGCAGGTGTCTCCAGGTGTGGATTGTGCAGCTGTCTCCATGTGTGGACTGTGCAGGTGTCTCCATGTGTGGACTGTACAGGTGTCTCCATGTGTGGACTGTGCAGGTGTCTCCATGTGTGGACTGTACAGGTGTCTCCATGTGTGGATTGTGCAGGTGTCTCCAGGTGTGGATTGTGCAGGTGTCTCCATGTGTGGACTGTGCAGGTGTCCCCAGGTGAGCTGTACCTGTTGTAGTGGCTGCTGCTGAGGTGGGACAGCTGCTCCTTCTGTGACAGGGAGGAGTGTGAGGAGGAGCCCAGCTGCTTGCGCTGCTCCCGGGTTTTCTGTAGCACACGCTTATAGGACAGAGTGCAGAGCCAGCACAGCAGCTTCCCATCCACCTGCACAGACCATATACCATCAAACACATACAGACGCACACACAGGCGCAATGATACGATACACACAGGGACTGCGACACACTCACATACAAACACACAGAGACACAATAGCAAATACACAAACACACAGACTCTATGATACTACACACACACACAGGGAATGAGACACACACTCTCTTCACACTCATACAAACACACGGGGGAAATGTCAGACAGAATATAACACACACACACACACACACACACACTACCAAGACGTACAGAGGTTGTGGTTGTGGTCATGATTGGGGCTCACCTTCCTGCGGTCGTCTTTGCGGTCGAAGGCGCACTGTTGCTTGCACTGTTCGCAGGGCTGCGGAGGGCCGTGACGCTTCTCTGAGTTTGTGCAGCGCTGACACTTATTCCCGATAAAGGCTGCGATGATGTTACAGTACTGACAAGGCTTTGGCTGAAGAGAGGAGAGAGAGAGAAAATGACTGAGACTGAGAGAAAGGATATTAGTGTATCTGAATTTCTAGTCTGTAAGTCCAGAATTCAAGTATCATGTGAAGAGGAGAAAAGAAAGTGGCAGACTGCAAGGAAAAAAGAGAGCACAGGGAAAGAGATGAAGTGTCAGAGTGTGAAGGAACGAAAGAGCAACTGACATCGGTGGAAACAGACAGAGAAAGAGAGCAAGGGAGAGAGAATATGGAAAAGGAGAGAGAGTGAGGAAAGGGAGAGAGAGTGAGTGTGGAATGGTGAAAGAGAGTGCGTGGCAGCCTGGGGACTGGAGACAGGCATAGGGACGCACAGGCACGGTTGCCAGTTTAGAAACTCTCAGAGTCTGTTCCTGTCCCAGTACACGTGTACTCACCGTCCCATACAGCTTGACATTCTGGGCACACTTCTTACAGATGGTGTTGGTTTTGCTACCAAAAGGAAAGGACATGACATGAAAACAGCAGTGAAAACCACAGCAAGGGATGCACATATATGGTGTGGAAGGAACTGGGCTTGCAACCAGAGGGCTACAGGTTCAATTCCCAAGTGGGGCACTGCCATTGCACCTTTAAACAATGTACTGTCTTACTAAATATCCATCTATATGAATAATAAAAATATATAATTTAATATAATTTAAGACTGTGATACAGAGAGGGGCGTGCCATACCTCTCTTGCTGGAATTCTGTGCGGCAGTAGGTACACTTCACCATTGGATGGGCAATACGACATTCCTGATTCAAAACACAACAACACAGAGACCACAAATTAGTCATCATTATTTATGTCATACTTTACTGGCAGGTTGGCAAAAATGAAAAACATCTCGATTATGATGCTTAAAGAGCTGCTGCCATTTTCCCATTCTAACCTGGGACGGAGAGGGAGGATGAAGAAATTAAGGGCCGTGAACAAGGGTAATTTAAGGACTGGGTATGAAGGACTGAGAATGATGGGGAACAAATACATAGGATGGATGAATTAAGACTGAGCTACAATTAACGGCTAGAAATGAAGGACTGAATGAAACAAAATTAGAAAAGAGGAACTGAGAGAAGTTAAGGAAGACGGATGAAGGCAATAAAGGAATATGAATGAAGAATGGATGACAGAATAAAAGGAAGAGAAGGATTAAGAATAAATGGGATTGAAGAATAGTACTGAATGAGTGAAAGTAAAGCGGAATGGCGGAGGTGGAGATGATGGTGATTGGCAGAATTACAGTGAAAAAATGGAAATCAAGGATTGAGAGGGACGAATAATGAAGGCATGAAAGCTGTAAAAGGATGGGAATTTAAGGGGAAGGAAGGGATGTGACGGAGAAATTACCGCCTCTGACCATTGCAGAATCACAGGCAGACCTCACTATCGACATCCAATCGAGCGCAAAAAAATGAACATGGATCACAGTCCCACTGTGGCTGTAGCCCATATACGGCCAACCGTGCGGTGTGGTGTGGTGTGGTATGGTGAGGAACAAGGTTTATAACTCAAAGGCTGCCAGTTCAATTCCCTGGTGGGGCACTGCTGTTGAACTCTTGTGTAAACTGTTCTGGAACACGGCTAAGGAAACGTAATGTAGCACAGATACAGACCGCAGCTCTGATGAAGACGTGCTCTCTGTTTAGCATTACAGTGACAGAGTGGACAAGTGAGCGTGTGACCCTGGAAATCACAACAGAAATGAATGCTGAAAACTACAGCGCAATCCTGTACAGTTACAGTGAAGAACACCACTTTGCCTGGGCGATGCCATCCATAAGTGTGAGTGCACGCTCAGTAAAGGTACCATTTCGGTTCTTCTGTCACTGAACTGACATTCTAACACTGGCAGGAGCAGAAGCGGTATCACAGGCACAGCAGGTGAGCGAGCGTGTGACCTTGGGTTGGGCCAGAGGAAATCACACCTTTGATCGGCTTCAAATCCCCCCCCCCCCCAGGAAAGCCCTCTGAGAAGGTCAGCGGTGGCGCGCCGGCGATTAAGGATTAGCTGGCAGGTCAAAGGGTTGGATTAATCACCTGATCTCGTGTCACTGTCAGTGACATGGAGAATCACATAATGAGTCCCCTCTAATTTATAGCTAATGAGGCCAGCAATGGCCTGTGAGTGAAAGCTGGGGATTTCACCTGTACAGCTTCACATTTTTAAACTGGCAACAGATCTGCATATGTGCAGGATTTTTGCCAGCACCTGTGTAAACTGTATGCCAGTTGTAAGCCTTGGTTTAATTTCAGATCTTTCACAAGTGCTGTGCGAATAATCGCAAAATACTCAATTACATTCACGGTTATGTTGCCCTTAGTCATAATCTTTATATATAGTCATGTATACAAGAAGTAAAGCAAAATCCATTTCCTTGATGTCAAAACGTTTCATTAAAAATCGAATCAATTCCTATCACTTGGATTTGTAACTATAATTGTAAATCAAAATGTACTTATTGTATGCATGCAATTAAATGAAAATGACAGTAGTTGATCATTGATAATTTCATACATATATAGAGTAACGTTGCTAGTGATGACGGCCGGGGTCTGTTTCTTACTGAATCTAAAACAGTCACGGGGAAATTCACATGGAATTTAGTTTGACTTGGACAAGTGATGTGAACATTATACCAGCTGCACTGTGGCGTGAAAAGCAACAAGCTGATAATACCGCAAACGCTGCCTGTGAACAGGAGTGGGAATACTGCTCACGATTACTGAACGAACCTTCGCTAATCTCCAATGGAAGACAAAAAAGGATCAATACGGCATCCATCCACCGGCCGATCTTTTACAAGCGGAGAGTGCAGGTACACCTTCCCTAACGGCACCCGGAAACGGTCCTGCTGCGGTCACCCACACCAGTAAACACTTCTCCGAAATTGAGTAACCCCTCCTCAGAGGGCCTTACCTTGCATAGCTGTTGACCCTGTGAAAGAGCTTCAAATGGAAACCTCTGGTTGCATTTTGTACACGCGTACAGAGCAGCCATGGCGAATGACAGATCCCTCCAAAAAAAAAATGATCGTGAAACACAACT
>NC_050603.1:15603267-15693267 GCF_013368585.1 Megalops cyprinoides
TGTATAATGGGGAGGATAGGAAGTGCTGTTTGCATTATTTTTTTCAACTGTGAAAGGTATTTTATGCAGTGCTGGTTCAAAAAAGGGTTTTTAAACTAAATTATGTTCTTGTACATTTTCAGCTCCAGTGTGTATTGCCAGGTTAACAAGGATGACTTAGGTGTAATCATGAACACAAATAAAATCCCTACTGTAAATATTTAACTGTTGTGCTGTAAAAGGTGAAAGGAAGGGAAGTTATCACTGTACTTTTGGGGGTCCCTTAAAGGCCTCTGGCCAAAGGAGAAGAGTCCTGAGAAACTGGCTTTGCGCTTGGCTAACCGTATGAACCACCACACAGTCTCCAAATTAAAAGAAACATGGAGCGGAGGATGCAATGCTGACACCTGCAGGCATTCTTCCCCTTCATTTAGATACCTGTGTGCCATAGTTTTACTCATCGTTATACTATGCTTCTGGATTATTGTAACACAAAGCCAGGTCAAACACTGAATTTATTTTTCATCTTTTTGCTTCATTCAGTGATTGCAAAATTCTTCTGCATAACCTAACAATCAATTTAAATATAAAATTCATCTTAACAGTTTCTCATGCATCAAAACAGATGACTGGCTGAAGATGGCTGAACACAAATTAACATGATGAAGCAATGACAAATGTGTGGTTTTCACCTCATGGTTTTTAATGTGCTGAAATAAAGAAGACTAAACCTTTTGAGTAAGGCATACGTTGCAGGTATAAGGTGCAGTTATTAATTCAGGCCCTATGTTTTTAGAGGGCTGTTTGAGTTAATGCATAGTCTTGAAAGATTTTAGCAAAATCTGAAGTTGGCTTCCATGTTATTGTTCTTTGTATGTTTCAACAAAGCGGCATTGAATCAGATTAAGTTCAAATACAGAATTCAAATAAAACAGTCTTCCAAAGAATCACAGTACAAAGTAGTACATAATGCAAAAAACATTCCAGTAGTGAAATGACCATTTTCAGAGAAAAAAAAAAAAAAAAAAAACCTCCTAAGAAATGTAATTCTTCATTGTAATACTGGCATTAAATATCCTACTAAAATGCTTGTGGAATGTCAGGTTTTGGTACTCCCCCACAGTCACATCACCCCCTTGCAGGTTACCCCTCACAACCAACCACAAATACCAGGACCAATATAGGTGAGTAATTTAACTATAAAATCAAAAAAAATTAATGGAAAGGTGAAGCCCCACTTCTAGCACCCTCGCAGTCCTTCTGCTGTGTGTTGGATGTCTCCCCAGCCTGAGATTTCCCTCTTCGGCCTACACTAAGGGTGCCACGTAAGTGCCTCCACAGACAGTTGCACACCTCTGTTACTACTAGGCACATTCAGACATAGGTTGAGGCTTGCAAAAAAAAAAACAAAAAAAAAAAAAAAAAAAACCCCCAACCACACACACCCATCCTATCAGCAACCTTACATCTGAATCAACCCTTAAGTGCCCCTACCACCTACAGGCTAAAGGAGACACACACAAAGCTTAGCAGTGTGCAGCATGGGCCAGCGAAATCTCCCCGCATTTGCTTCCCCCGAGGGCCCACCCTGCCACTGAACAGAGACCCCATTCCACCCTCTCCCCTGGAGCAGTGCAAGGTAAGAGTACTCCTCACCCTCTCCCTCACTCTGGCACTGACACAGAGATGTGGAAGATGGTCTGGCCAAGCCACACCATCATTACTAAACTTGAGTCCCCAATCTCCCTGTCCCTCTCACCGCTTGGCTTTCCAGGTTACTGCATACATAACCCAGAAGACACATACCCCAAAAACAACAAAAAAAAAATAAAAATACCCCCCAAAGAAATAATGCCTGCATTCTCAATGTGCACTCTGTCAGGGAGGCAGCCAACTCCCAGCTCACAGCCCTTGCTGTGCTCTCTTATTCTCTCCTTGCTCTAATGTGGAACGAGCATCAGGTGCACCTCATCTGCTTGTGCTCCCCGGACTCCCACAGACCCCACCCACTTCCCACTGCTGGTAATCAGCACCCACTGATAATACTATGTGGTTGTTGCCAACATAATTTTGTGACAATGATATGTCACCAAGCAGATGTGTTTGGACATTTATAACATTAGCGGTTCAGCTGGTGCTACTGTAGAGTTCCTGTTGCATAATAAACCTTATGACGGCTCTGTGAAAACATTAAAGGTTTGTGTCTGAACATGTACGGCATTGAAAAAGATTTGTTGTCTGGATGTAGAGAAGCTGGCCAACACTCCTCCCATAAAACATGCAAAGGTTAAAAGAACAACAATTTATTTTAAAATCTGACAAACAAAACAAATGAAACCAGCCTACGCCAACCAACAGCAGGGAGAAAATGAGCCTCCCTCCTCTGCTCTCCAGCCACACCTGGGCTTAATCAGGCTTCAATTAGTCAGGTGTTGCTTGTCAGCTAATAGGCTGGTTTTCATTAAAACGGGTGAACACAATTAACACGTATTTTCTAGGGAGTGGTGGTGAAGGCTTTCCTTCACATTGGACATGAACAAAATTGAAAAGCGTTTTGCGCAAACCTACAGATTCTGTTTTGCACAAACATGTCCTCCAAAAAAACTGTTATCATAGATTCTGTATTTTGAAAAAAAAAAGAACTCAGAAGCAGAAAAAACAATCCATTATACTGTGAACAGACTATGCCAACAGACAAGTTTTTGAGTTTTGTTACTCAGAGAACATACTGAGCTACACTCAGCCAAATGTTTTTTTTGTATCTTCTGACTCTCTGTTCTGTTATGACAGGAGTCAAAAAGGTAAACAGCTGTGACAGGACCAGAGGTGAGGCACAGAGTTGTGTAATCATACGATAGACAAAACACAAGGGAATATGAGGAGGCTGAAGGACTTTTATTTTGACAAGTGAAAACACTGACAAAAGCAGTAGGAAAAAAATAAAATAGCAAATAGTACCTCTCTTTGGGAGACAGTATGGGTGTGGTCCCTTTGTTTTACTGGCCAGCTAAGCTGGTTACCAGTGAGGCAAACAACCCCAACACAGCTGGCAAAAGCAAAGTCGGAGAGGGTTGCCTCCATGTCTCTCAACACTCAAGCTGGGGTCAGCTTGAGTGTTTCCAAGCAGCGTCCAAGGAGCGTCCGAGCAGTTGTTCACGCAGCCCTAGATAACCAACCAATACTACCACCACCACGTACACGTAACACTCAAGCTGCTCTTGGTTGAGCTCCCTAGGAGCCTCAGATTGAGCGCTGCAGGACAACAGAAAGTGCTGGCCCTGGTTACAGTAGTTTTGCAGGACCATGGACAGAGCTGGCCCTAGTCACAGGAGTTTTGCTTGAACCAATGGCCCTAGTCACAGAAGTTTTGCTTGAACCAATGGCCCTAGTCACAGAAGTTTTGCTTGAGCCAATGGCCCTAGTTACAGGAGTTTTGCTAGTTACAGACATGGCAGCAGCTGCAGCTGGTCATTAATCATAGCAACTGCTGTGTGTTTCCTCTTACGTAGACTGTATATGGCAGATTCTTTATACAGCTGTGAAGGAGAGCACTTGGAGGAGCAGGGTTTAGGGTTGTACTTGAACTCTGGCCAAGAGTAGCGGCTGGAAAAGGAGTTAGGTTAAGGCTGGATGTTGATAGGGTTTAAACTAGTCCAGAACTACCTGTAACTGTGTTATGATGCCTTTGGTTGGCTACATGATTAAGTTATCCTTGAGTTAAACTAGTAGTCTGAGAAAAGAATGTAAAAAAATGCCTGAATATTTTATAGAGGAAAAAAGTACCCCCAGAACAAGATGTTATATCACATCACCCTGGCATAGATCAGCCTGAGGGAAAAGAAACCTTTGGGGTGGGTTACTTCATTATATTTAACTAGCAGTGAAATTTCAAATTGCTTTACATATTACCCCGAGAGAAACCACACCTATGAACACTTGGTCCTGGCTAGTTAACTTTAATTACAAATGCTTCTGGTTCACTTGTACATTTGCTAGCTAACTGCAGTGTACTGTTGTACTGTGAGTATGGTGATGAGTGGGACTTTAATGCCTTTTACTTTGATTGTAGGCTTTGGGTTTGTTGCCAAAAGTATTACGTTTATTGCCCTTTCAGATTCAATTTTAAGCCTATTGTCTTCTAATGTATGAGGGTGTGAAATTTTCTTTCACATTGGGTAAATGCTATCCTTTTGCTGCTCTAAGGATACATGAGGTAGTTTCCAGTGAACAATAACCCCATAATACATTGTACTTTGTCTGCTGGTGCTGGCATGATGACAGTCTGTATTTCATTTTTTATGGCTCATCTGTTGCACAGTGAAATCTGGATTATGGACAACATACATTAAGAATAACAGACTTGCAAATTGTTATTACTGTCCAGAACTGATTTATGATCAGTTTCCCAATACCTTCATCACCTTTATTGCATAGAGGGATGTTTTAAATTACCCTTTGGCTTTAATAACCTAAAAATTGTAATCACTTATTTGAAGTCCTTCCAGCTAAGAGCAAATTGCCCCAAAACTACTTACACAAATGAGGGCCTTACTACATTTGACTATTTTAGACAAAAACACATTTCATGGAGCAAAGTATGGTTGTCCATCAGTTTAAAATAAATCTGTTCATTCATAACTTTATGTCTATACTTAGGGGCTACAAAGAAAACTGTCTATGAAATGAACAGATTCTGAATGAAGTCTGTTTTACATTTATTGAAGGAAGATGGTGGTTCAATGTTGATAATGTAAATGTGGAAAGGGTACTATTCCAACTTTTTATGAGACCAGAAAGGGTTTAGGGCAGAGAAGTTAGATGAATAGTTGTTTAGACAAAATTACGAAGCATTTCCTATGGCCACGTGTTAACACGGCTACTTGTTAGTGGAGCACCATATAATCATGAAACTTAATTGAAAAAAATAACCAGTTTTATTCAGTTTTTGTTCTGGAAAAGTGGAAATTCATTTTGACTTTTAGCTTGTGGTTCAGCATCTATAAACATTTAATTTATTTCAGGTGATCTTTCCCTAAACCATTTCTATTCCCTGGTTCTGTGTTTTTTGTTTCTTTACAGGGTGAAAATGGCTTAACCTACCTTATTATTCTTACTATTCTTACTAGAGTTCTTACCCACTGTTGTGGGTACAGACAGGGGACTGAAATTTACTTCTGTGTATTTTCAATGCTATGACTGGGGGGAGGGGGAGGTATGCTGTGGTGCAGTGTTTCCTAATCCTGGCATTGGGGATCCACATTATACTGGTTGTCATTCCATCTGAGCAGTCTTAATTAGGTTTGATTGAGCTTTTACATGAATACTGATCTCTATTTTACTTCAATTAAATATCTGCTGGTATATGGGTTGTTGAAAATAATGTATGTTTACTCTAACAAGTATTCCAATATCTCTGTTTGTCTTGGTCCTTTAAATTAGTAGTGCAAACAAGTATTCTCCTTAATTAAGAGTAATTAGCTGTTCAATGGGGCCTTGAACAAGAAATTGACTGACTAATTATACTTCACTGGGACAGCTGTACCATCATTGTTCAAGGAGTAGATATTCACAAATGTTGAACATCTTTCTTCAGATTGGTGAAAACATCTGTAAAAGCACATTTGGTATTTCCAGAATTTATAAGACTAAAAAGAGATGTGCTCAAATAGAGAGCGCTGTAATGCTAGTAACTCAGTCTGACCTATATAAGGCTGGTATGACAACCAGGACACATGGTGGGTCCCAAGGACCAGGGCTAAGGGAAGTACTGCTGTAGCACACACCCTAAAATCAGCTTCATCTTGTAAGATGAACAAAACATAAAAGTCTCCCTCTGCCTTATGGCAGACCTGACGAAGGCAGCAAGCAGCACCTGAGGCTCATTAGTGCTTTGCTTCAACGGTGCAGGTGCCTGCCTGCGAGGCTGCTGGCTCTCCCAGGTCCTACAGCCCTCCAGTCTATGGGAGATCGTAGGAATGACCAACGGTGGCCAGAAAATCCACAGCAGCTTTCTCTACAACAGTGTTTCTCTACAACAATGTTTCTCTACAACAATGTTTCTCAACCCTCTCCTGGAGGGCCCCCTGCCCTGCATGTTTTAGATCTCTCCCTGCTCCAACACAGCTGATTCAAATGATCAACTCGTTATGAACTCCTGAAGCTGCTTAGCAACAAACTGAGCATTTGAATCAGCTGTGTTGGAGCAGGGAGAGATCTAAAACATGCAGGGCAGGGGGACACTCCAGGAGAGGGTTGAGAAACACTGCTCTACAACGAACAGGATCTTAGAGCAGTGGAACAGCTTGGCTTCAGTTTGCTGGGGATAAGGGTGGGTAGGTCAGCCAGGGCGTGCCGCTCTTCGGCACCATGTGACACATAAGAAGCCGGCATTGTTTCTTGGATGTCTTCATTAGAATATTGGAAAATGCTCTGGATAACAGCATCTGTGAAATGATTAAATGTAAATGTAACTGTGGGATAGTGCTTATCCTACAATGAGTGTCCACTCCCATGTGCACTGTGAGACCTAT
The DNA here is from genome assembly GCF_013368585.1 of Megalops cyprinoides. Lineage (NCBI taxonomy): Eukaryota > Metazoa > Chordata > Actinopteri > Elopiformes > Megalopidae > Megalops > Megalops cyprinoides. The sequence continues at coordinate 15,609,777 of NC_050603.1, forward strand.
AGTGTGAAAAATATGGTTCAGCATGGCAGAATAGAGAGCAGAGGCCCAATGTTGGCAAACACGTGCATTCAAGCCTTTATTCAGCCATTTCTCATCAATGGGTGTCCGGGTGAATCTCTGTTGCTTAACTACAGGGTCACAATAAGCACCAAGGCTTTTGCATCATGTTGCAAAAGCTAATCAAAAAATTCTAGAGGGAGTCATTGAACACCCACCAGGGTCAGCCGCATTCAAGTCAGTGAGAAGCAAGTCCAAGGATGGTCACTGTACCATGCACACTATGCACACTAGATTAAATACAGCTCTTTGTAGTTTTCTGAAAACTTTGTGTGTAATATCTCTGTCGTCTTACACCTGCATCTCTCCCCAGGCAGCCAACCCAAACACCCACTACATCTCATTCATACAGCAGGAGCTAGTTGTTCCATCACCAGTTCAATCAATCACTTGTCTCTTTGCTTTATTAGTAATTGTTGGGAGCTGGATTTGAAATCACTCAAGTAAGGAAGTGTAAAACGACTTGTCACATATCACTTCAGTAACATAGTAATATAATACAATGATATATCATACATAGCATCAGTAGGTAGTATACTGTACTGGTAATATAATCAGATTTGGTAACTTGGCAATAAGACATGCTCACTCAGTAACTGTGTTACATTATACTTCCATTGTATGAGAAATGTTGCACCTGTATGCTAGACTCTCCACAGTATGGTGATCACATTACATTACATTACATTACATTCATTTAGCAGACACTCTTACCCAGTTTGACTTCCAGCACAAAAGAACAGAAGTGTATCCATTCAAGTTGAATGAGCAACAGTGTCAGACCAAGCTAACACTCCTAGACCAGTAAGTGTGATCATAACACTATTCAAGCCCTACCACAAGTTAACTTGTGCAACCTGACTAGACAAGCAAAACCAAGTACTACTATACATCAATCACTAAATCAGTGGTTAGACCTCTCTTTTTCCTCAGTAGGAGGTTAATTTGCCAAACATGGCACCAGGTTTAAATCTACTTTTTGAGCTTGAACAGAATGAAAAGAACAAACAGGCAAGATGGTTTTATTTGCTCTTGCGGTTACCGCTAAATTGGGTTTCAGCCGAAGGGAGACTCTGCACGACAAAGGAAACTGAGATGCTAATGCCCAGGGCAAAGGAAGAAAGTGCTATTCAAAGAGGCTACGCAGCTCTGGCTGAAGTCATCCAGCTGACCTGCCCCTCGATGGCCTTGCCACAGCGACAATGTGTCGGTCTGGCAGCAGAGATGTGACACTTTTTTTTGAATCTCACAAGTTATGATGTTGCCCACGGACACGGTTCCACAAAAATGAAAAACAGAATCAAAGAGTGTGGCATGAAAGGTTCTAAACTCAGCGGGAGTGGTCCAAGAGGGACGAGAAGAGTTTCGGGAGATGGATGTTGATTCGATCTCAGAGGAACCCTGGAAGTCACCCTCACATCATGAGGGTGAGTGCTTTGAATTAAGAGGGAGCGAGATTCCACCCCCAGACCCTGAAAATCAAGACATTCAGAGATCAAGCTGTGAAATCCATCTATTCCTCAAACAAGGATTATAAAATGCAGCACCATGTGGTCCTTCAGGTCCGTAAGAGGGTGTGCCACTGAACCAAAAGCTGACACGAAGCAAACTGTCATGTTATTACCTGCAGTCTTTTCTGTAAAAGCAGTGGAAAAATACTCTCATACAGATGCAGTGGCATATTCCAATCCAAGCAAAATGCATCTCATATTTTTCATTAAATAAGTAATTAACCCTCATAAGACAGTGGTGCAGAAATGAAAGCATCTACTGAAGACTAAATCATAAGAATGATTAACAACAGCTGCTAGCAGCCTTTTTTGAAAGAGAAATAATTCAGAAAAAGTAATTAATGTAAATTTCTTTCTCCATATCACTGTGCTATTGTGACATTGCCGTGTTTCTTGTTAAGGACTGTTGCTGGATCTGTGACCTCCAGGGAATGAATGATGCCATCATATCTTTTGCCAAACCTGTTCACGTCCTGTAACTGTAAGTTATAAGATTGCTTAAACAAGCTTTCAGAATCACATTTAGGACAGAAAAGGCCCATCTCCCCTTGCAGCATTTAGTTCAATAATTCAATACATTGTTCAATTATACGCAACTTAATCTTCCACCACTGCACTTTGGGGGGGGTAATTAAATAATGTCCATTTCAAAGGAGGAGGGGCAGGAAAGGTTTCAATTAAAACTCAAGGACAGGGCACAGAATATCTATTGCAGTGAAAAACGTTTTCAAAACATTTACTAGGGTTACACAGGAGAGATGTCGATTTCTGCAGATACTTGCGCCCTCACCTAATGGAATTCATTCCAAAAGTCAAACCTTTGACTGAAAAAGGTTTCACTTACTCTGGGAGACAGAGGCCTAATCTGCTGGAGATTTCTATTTTTATTTGGAACAAGAAAATGAAACTTTTTTTACGACCCCTCAGGCATTCAATAAACAACAGTCTCCGCGGAAGGCAAATGACACAGCATAACCAAGACTATTACTCTTAATGAAACGGTGTGGAACTATTAAAAGGACAGGTATGATTGCACTATCACTGGACACCAGTGCACCTCCCGCTATCAGCGTTTCAATTGGAAGCTCAGCGCTCAGAGCCGCGGGTTAGTTAGCGGGTAATTGGACTGGGATGAATATGAAAATGATCATGAAACAAAGCACCGATGAAAAGAATAACGGGCTCCAGCACACGCCCATCCCATCAGTCCCCCCCCCCCCGGCACGGTGAGAGAGACAGCGCGGGGGTTCGCTGGCCGGCTGGCACGGCGCCGTTGCCCCCATGCCAGGGCAAAGCCACGGCGGGCAGATGGGGCCGGTAGGAGCAGGTGTACCTGGCGCGGGCGTAGCTCCAACGTTCGCGCTTCAGTAGCGACGCGGCAGGGGGAGGCGGGGTTCGACCGGGGGACAAGCGCGCGGGAGCCACGGCGTCATGGAGAGCGGGGTTCTGTTAGAGCGACGGGCACTGAAGAGCCACGGTGAAGTGGAGCAGCATCCGCTGGTGGAGAAATCACAGGGCCGGTAGCGGTCGGGCAAAGCAGGGTTCAGTTCAGGGACGAGCATAACTCAGTAATAGCAGCAGGGTGCACCAAGAGGACAGTTATGGAAGAGTAGTAGCGCCACAATAAGCTGAGTCTGAACAAGAGGTAGGCAGAGTTCCAGCAGAGAGGCCAGTTTTAAGATTACCACAGTAGGAAAACAACCACAGATGCAGGTGAGCCGTGTGCTGTACCCACTGCAGAATAACAACAGCGGCGGGGTTTAGTTCTGGGATGACCACAGTACAGTAACAGCAGTGGGTGCATGGGATTGAGTAGGAGACAAGTAAAAACCTACCTGTTAATCCTGACTGTAAGACTGGGGGTTCAGAAGTAGGGTTTCAGTAAGAGTGGATAAAGTGATTTTTAAATGGTGACTTACTTTTTGCCCTATTCACTTGTAGTGACATTGTGGTGTGTTGACATGAATAATGCAGATTACCGCTGCCCACCATCTCCAGAGGTGTAAAGGTAGTGTTTTGGCCTAGTTCAGATCTGACTGACTTAATCAGCACCATTGCTTTGGGTGGGAATTTTATTCAACTCTGGAAACACAGGCTGGTCCTCTGAAGATGACTAAGGCTGGAATCTATCGCACAGATATATGATGTTTTCCCCAGAGAGGAATCTTCTGCCTTTCCCCAGAAACACTCAGAATGGAAACAGGTGCCCTCAGATCTAAGGCAATGGGGATACTTCTCGTTTTTTGGGGTTTTTTAGCCATCAAAAGAAGGGGCACAGAAGCTTCTACCTCCCTTAAGGAGAATGAAGGTGGAACACAGACGTGGAGATGAAAATGGCTGACTCTGTTCTGAATGAGCTGTTCTGTGAACACTTCATCTCCATTCCAGGTGTGCCCTGGGCAGCACAGCTGGTAACCACCTACCGCATGCAATTTACGCTCCGTTGCCAGGCAACCCCCGAGGAGGGCCCAGGAGGCTCTGGCAGCGTGGCGTGGAGAGAGCACCTGTGTCCCCCCCGCCACCAGCTGCAACAGTCACTCAGGGTGCCAGCATCAAATCATAAGCCAGGTTGTGACACTGACCACACAGCACCTCCCGGCCCCAGAAAGATCTTTTATATGAGAGACGCCCTTTACAAAAGCTGAGCAATAAGATCCACACGGATGGGTTGCAGACTGCCTCGCAGATGTGATATTTACTCTGGAGAGATGCTGAGTTTATAGTAAATATGATGAACCTGGGTTTGTTTGCATTGGAAATTTAATAGTCTGGATGGTGCATTAGAGTAAGTGTGCATTAAACAAGTCTGACCAGCAGGGGGCGAAAATGTAGTGCACATTGTTCAACGTCACAGAAAAGTCAGAAAAAAAAAAAATCAATGGTTTAATTTTCATCTGCAGCTACACTACACACATTGTACTTGATAGCACATTGTGTTGATTCCAAATATCTCTGCAGAGCTAAATGTTGCTGTGTGACATCATCAGGTTTCTCAATTTTGTCATTTCAATCACGCTTTTTAAATGAGCGTTCTTTAGATGTGAAATTTGTAGCATCTTCCGCTAAAATATGATTGCCCACATAGTTTAACGATTTCTTGCTGGGAAAAATTAATTAAAAATATTTTCATAGCAGAAGCTTTTAAGGCATCTTGCATTTTATTATCTTATACACTAGTTAGTTCCACATCTTTATACATCAGTCCAGCTACCATGCTAAAGGGAACAGCAGTATCCTATCCAAAGTCTGACCCTGCAACCTATTAATTTTAAGGAAGGCTGTGATGTAGTTTTTCTTTTATGAAACAAATGCATGTTCAAATAAAGAGCATGCTAGGGCCATTGGTCCCCATGCTGTGCTCCAGCTTGCACAAGGACTTCCCAGGTTTGATTTTCCACAAGCATTTATACAGTGTCCCAGTGGGGTGTAGACGTGCCCCCGGAATTTCAATGAGGACGGTAGGATGCTTTTCTCTCTTCTCTGCCCCACAAGCCAATCAGCCTGAGCTCCGCACATTAGAGGCATCAGACCTAAGACTGTATGTGTACTGGTGCACTCGGGAAAACTAAAATGGATTGGCTCAGCCAATATTAAAATGTCCCCTTGCAAAAAGAAGCCTGGTAATGCATAATGGTGTGCTTTAAAAGCGGCAGTATTAATCTCCTCACAGCTGGTTTGCTGCCAAGACCACTTCCAGGGGCCCTTAGATTAAGTAAAGCAGCAGGGACATCACTGTCTTACAGTCCAGACTGTGGAGGGGGTGGGTGGATGAGGGGGGGTGGGTTAGGAGTGACAGGGTTTTGGAATTCGAAGCAGCGAGCACCGTCGCCTTGTTGCATTTTTATTAGCAAGCAGTGGGTCTCACCAAAAAAGAACCTCCAGACGGTCTCAATTTGTCTGTACAGGGCAAGCAGTTTTTTGTTGTTTTTTTTTGTTTTTAGCTTTTTTGTTTTTTGCTTCCCTCCACAGATGTGGCCTGCGAACTAAACAATGTCACTCACACTTCTCTCTTCTGTCCTGGTCCGAGTGCGAGGAGGGCCTTAGCTATTGCATTATTAAACAGGTTGACTGTAATGCACTTTCTGTCAGGGTCAAAGTGTCACAGGCATGACCTTACCGTGTTACGGAAAGATTTTCAGCTGGAATACCAAAGACGCATCACAGAGGACAATGCAGCATCATTGCAATTTGTAAGGAAATTAGAACTCATTTGATTTAGTTAATATCCTTCATGTAATCCTATGTTTCCATGGCTACAGTGAGGGAACACATGCTAAAAAAAGGGTGATCAGCAACATTGGATCCAGAAAAAAAGTATTGAGGCAGCCATATGTATTTTCTTGCGGCTGTATTTGCTTGGTACTTGAAATGCAACACAGATAATTTGTACTATATGTGTTCGTTTTTACCCATTGAATAAATGTAGGCATAACACCTGCTTGTAAATATGGTGCATTACTTATTTAGTACAAATATGTATCAAAGGTGACTTACACATTGTAGGCCAAGTTTATGAACTACATACACTTCATTTGTACCTCCGCAAATTTACAGGGTCAAGACAAGTCAAGCATCACGGTTAAGGTATGTCAGTTGTGATTTGAACATATAATATACCGGTCATGATGTATATTCTCTGATCACTACTCTCCGCTCATGTAGGAGCCCAAGGTCCACAGGACGGAGGATGGGGAACAGCTGTCAGAGACAACCGTGGGTCAGATAGGCAAGCAGGCAGCGGGCCATCAATAATTCAGGCGGTGTGGAGGGATGGTATCTTGGCTTCTTCTTGTTGTGCTGTTATAGGCCCGGGGAGGATTGTGGCTTTGAAGGAAAGGCAACATGGAGCAGGTTCCTCGGCCTCCTTGTTAACAGAATGAAGCAGTGACATTCCCCTGCACTAACCACAGTACAAACATATTCTTTTCACCTTTCGGCGGAATCGGTTGAGTGGCGTGTCGGATTAAAGTACATGCACTGCAGCGCGTGGAAGATATTTTTTCCCCCTTCACTGGGAAACCGCAGAATAACAGCGTTGTCTCATTTGGTCCCTTCCATCTAGACTGAATAACAATTATTTGCAGTTGTCAGGTGTACGTCAATTGAATAACAATGAAGCGGCCATATAGTGTTTTGTAGGATGTGTCCCTCTGTTTGCGATACCGGCTCTGCTTTCAGCTGTATTGATCTGTTGTGTCTGCAGGAACCTCAGCAAGGCATTGAAGAACAGACACATTTCATAGCGGGGTATTGACGGGACAAATGCAGATAAGACACCTGCCCAAAGCGAGCCCATGGTTTTGCCAGAGAAGAAGCACAACATTGGTCCTCTGTGTCTGGGGCAGTGTAGCATAGCAGTAAGGTGCAGGACTTGTAACTGAAAGGCTGCTGTACCCTTGGGCAAGGTACTTAACCCAGAATTGCCTCAGTAAAGTATCCAACTGTATAAATGGATAACATTGTAAAAAACTTTAATCGATGCAAGTCGCTCTGGACAAGAGCATCTGCTAAATGACAATAGCGTAATGTAACACACCACACAACAAAAGCAGACAGACTTTCACTTCTGTTCTTTCGCTGCTGGAAGTTGCTCTGGATAACAGTATCAGTAACAGAATATAATGTAATATAATGTAATGTTGCTATGATGTTACAGCCACATCTTTGCCTTACTATCCCTTCATCCCATCATCACCCTTATCAGTGGTGGTGTGCCAGTTGTACCCAGGGGATGACAGTTGCTGTCAGAGCACCTGGAGCGCGTCCTCGGGTCGGTGGCAGGGGGGGTGACATTGACCCCCTGTCTTCGCCTGATTTGACCGAGGACACGGAGGTCTTGGCAACGTGCGTGTCCTTGAGAACACCATGGCACGCCTATCTCTCCTTGGCACAAGACTTGACAGCCACCACCCGAGCTGAATTCTAACCAGCCTCCTCAGGACCGTGACACACATGCTGCATGTTATCTCAATTAACACACAACGTATTGTGAAGCATGCATCTGTTAAGCAGAGTCAAGCAGAGGCACGATAGAAATGTGTTCTGCACAATCCACAGGGCACGTCTCACAGATGATCAGCGGCTCCTTCGTTTAATATTCTGCACACGTAGAAGTCATTTTATCAGTCTCCTGCAACAACTGAATAAGGATTACAAAAAGAATCCCAGGGAAAGTGTTTGGTTGGATACGCTAAGCTCCTACAAAGCAGACGGCTTCTGCAGGGCTGACTTCTAAATGCTTGGCTCGTTCCAGCGAGACTCTCCACAGTTTTACACTTTATTGTAGCAGAATCCGACGTGCTTCAGGAAAGAAACAGCCAAAGACGAACCAGATAGCTGACTGAAGATGAACGGACGAAATGACACCCTTCCCGCGCTCCTCTTAAAGGCATTTAATTCTGCTACAATCGCGAGCGCACAGGAGGAAGCATCTGACCTTGACCGCTTTGGGGGAGTGTGATTGATATCTAATCATCGCTGGGCTTGAGTATGGTGGTGGCACGTTTTGTGGCACAGAGGACAAAGTGATCTCATCGCAACTGATAGATTTCATTACAACCGATGCGGTGGGGCACACTTTAAGGCGTGCATTTTAAAAATAACCTTTAAGAGACACACAGGTGCAGTGTGGATATTTCCATGACTACAAAGTCACTAATGTGACGGTGACTCATTTCAGAAAAATTGATCATATTCGCCAGGCTGCTCCAAGTGTATTTGGAAAAGGATTGCATGCACTTTGCTAAGTATTGATTTGTCCTGTAGGGGAAGTGTGCATTTCACTTGCATTGCATTTCAGTTGTGAAAGGTTTGTTTTGACAGAAATGTTTGTTTGCGGAACACAAGAATGAAGAACCATGAAGCAATGAGGAGCAGCCTCACATCTCATGTATGTGTGGAATCACATGCATACAGAACTGTCTGTCTACGTATGTTTTTAGAGTTGAGGTTATATCATTAATTAATTTGACCCACCCTAAGAAATTCTTTTCAGTTCAAGAGCTGTGTTTTTTTAATCATTCATTATGCTTCTTGTCTTTTTTGGCTACAGTATAGGCATGTTGAGGAGGCATATTGAAGTCTTTCCCCTTAAGACTAACTCTTATGCTTCCTGTAAATATTTGATGTGTCTGCCCTTCACCCCTCACTCACATGATATCTCAGATGAGATCTGTGTGATTTCAACAGGCATGCTATGACTGGAGGTGGCCGGGAAAATAATCTCCCAGAATGAATTTCAGTCATGTGCAAAACATGGGGGAGCTCATTTAAGGCACCTAGTGTGCGAAACCCGCGTCCAGAGGAAGATTGAATATGATGGAGGTTAGTCACCTCATTAACAAATGCCATGTATCAAACCTCATCTACAGCTACAGAGCCGCCACTGGTGTCTAGGGGCAGGAATGACGGTCTATGACTAACAAATATGTTGTTTACTGATACCGTTGGACCTGTTCTGTCAGGATGCGATTCTGGGAATTCCAATATGTCCGCGGCTGGATTGGAATCGCACCAGCCGATGAGATTTAATCGGGCTGCTCTCTGCTTCTCTGCGGCGGCCTCAGTTGCATTTCAATTGCGGGCGAATGCTAGGTGTACCCGCCGTCACATGACATCCCAGGCGCCCGAGGACCAGTACCAATTACACTTCCACGGCCCATGTTCGCCGTGTCCAGGAAGGAGCCAGTCCCGCACGGGCTGAAACGAACATGCCACCTGTTACAAGGAAAAAAAAAAAAAAGAAAGAGATTGTTGACTCCGGCTGTCCTGCTGGTTGCCCTGGCAACGCAAACGAAGTTGTGTTCTTGCTGCGGCATCCTCCGGAACAGCCGCCCACTCTAATAAATGGCAGCTTTTTGACATTCAAGGTTTATCCTCCGCAGAGAGGAGAGGGACAGGGAAAAATAATGACCCTTTATTACTGAGGAAATACACTTTGGGAGGAAAAATGAGTAAGAGGTGGAAAGCTCATGATAGAGCAGTCAGAATAAAGCCCCAAGACGCGTGCACATACGTGCTTAAAAGAATAAGCCTGACAAATGTGGAACAATTGTAATAAAGTGTGCACACACAAGTGTCATTACATGAGGATAGCAATAATACATGATGGTAAATAATACCCAGAGGTGTATGATGTAGATTTACGTTTAAGGTTTCACATTTAGGTCTTAATTTCCATAACAGCCTTACTGTTACTATACTATTGCCTCCACAAGAAGAGACTGTTTCACTCCTAGGCTTGCAGACACATTACCCAGTGTTCTGCATGACTACATACTAAAAAGGAAATTGATAAACAAACTCTGGAAAAAAAAATAAAATGTATAATTAAAGCGAAAATATAAACATTTTCTTAAAACAACATCGATGGCTTATGTTTTTGCACACATATTTATAAATAGAAAATTCAGATTTAAATGCAAAAATCATGTGTAGAGTTAGTGGTTTTGTGCGGGTGCATCCTCAGTTATATAAATTCATCTCATATGCTACATACAACATCACCTCCAAATTATACACACTTAATTTGTTATTATTGTCCTATAGTTTCCATGAAGGAAGTCTCCTAAATAACATGCAAGGGTTAAAAATAACACAAAAATGGCAATGTATCGTTGACGTCTCCTATATTTTAATGATGAGAACTTCTTCGCTATTAATTATTATACTGTCTCTATTATTATCCAAGGTCATTTAAAAGTACATTAGCATATTGAGAGCTCACTACACGTGTTAAAGTCTCAAAAGTCCTTTTCCATGAAAGATAGAGAATAGGATATGCAAAATATGAAGTGGAACCATCAATAGTATAAGTTGGCTACTGAATTAGATGTAACATTTCAAATTAGTTTGTAGGCATTCAAACAGCAGTAACCAATTTCATGTTTTAACCCAAATTGCTATCAAAAAACTTGAAAAGCAAATTGTTATCTATGTGTACATTTAAATCTTTAAAAATTTGCAAGACAGGTTGTGTGCATATTCTGCAGCTCTACACCAACTGGAACTTGGAATTAAGGAGTAAAATTGGAGTAAAATTTCATTTTCATCAGACAATCTGCAGTTACCATAGAGCGCTTTCATTGCAATTAGAAAAACACTGAGCAATGTGCGAGGCTGTGTTTTCAGCAAAAGCTGTCATTCAGCAACACATAAATATGATCAGAAAATCCTGCAAACATGCACGTATAAAATGCAAATAATCTCCCCAGGGTTAAAGGCACCTGCTGGGTGAATCGGTAATATGACACAATGTAAAGATTTCTCTGAGAAAAGAATTGAACCAGCTGTGCAGCACAACCTGACAGGTCTTTGGAGATGCATATAGCTGTCCTAGCTGAAGCAAGGGAGAGGGATGAGGCCATCCATCTTCCAGCATCTGACACCAGATCAATACACAACTGACCACTGCAAAGAACTGGCCCTCCTGGACAAGATGGCGGTTCTTGACCATAAGATTAATGTCTGAAACTCGACGGAGAAATGGTTTAATATATACTCCAGAGTAGAATATTAGCAGATATTTGACTGGTATATATTGATACATTGACTGCCCACCTATCTGGAGAATCAGACAAAAATAATAACCAAAAGGTTGCTGGCTTGAGTCCCTGCTGGGGCACTGCTGTTGTACCCTTGGGCAAGGCGCTTAACCCAGAATTGCTTCAGTAAATATCCAGCTGTATAAATAGGTAACGTAAAAAATTGTAACCTACATATGCTGCTCTGGATAAGAGTGTCTGCTAAAGGCTAGTAATGTAAATAAATGAGGACCACCAAGATGGCAATGAAGATGTGCAAAACCACTCAACAGATTGCAAAGTGGACTCACACATGATTTGTGGTAAGATATTGTGCATGGTGATCGACAAGGCTGATTGCAGGGTTATACAGCATAAGCCCACACTTCTCACACCAAGAGAAGAAAGACTTCCCAGCATGCACCACTGCAAAACTTAGTTTTTAGTGAATCTCAACAGTAGGCTGGAGCATCATGGCAACACAAGACCCTGGACCTAGGGGTCATTGTTTCAAAACCTAGGTGGGGATAAATGATACAAATATTTACTGCTGGCAACTTTGAGTTATTCAGTCTGCCATCAGCAGCAAAGACCGAATGCAGCCGTGGAACACGCTGTCCTTGCGCTGGAAGTCGGTGGTGGCAAAGGGCTGCCGTGCCCCTCACAAAAGAGATGGATGATAATTATGCAGCGAAAGTCGGATCGGAGAAGTCAAACAGAGGTGGGGAAAGTCCAATTTGCACCATGGAATGCGGCGGAAGCAGCGGGCCCAGACGACGCGGGCCCCCAGGGGCCCGGCCGTTTCGTGGGGCGGCAGATGCCTGATTAAATTCAATTAACGGCTTATCTTATACCGAGCGACGTCAGGGAATTGGAGATCTTTTTACCGGAATCCTCCAGATGCGGCCCTCAACCAGGACCAGAAGGGCAGTGCTTTAAATCTGTTGTCATGTTTACATATTACATGTTTTTCACAGAACATTTTTTAGTTTCCCTGCACTGTAGAGCAGGAGTATATAACAGGGATATAACAGAACAAGAGTATGAAAATAGCTCTGTTTGTCTGTCTTATGATCAGGAACACTACGTCATGTTCCCTATTGAGAACAAACTAACCGTGTTGGTCATATTGTAGAGTCCCAAGTTAAATAGTGGTTAATTTAGTTTTTTGCTTTATTTTTAGTCATATTTTTTTTTCTCCTGGTACACATGAGAATACACAAGGAGTACAGCCTGGAGATGTTTTAAATAAGATTCATTCGTTGTCCCGATTCATTGATATTCATTTCGCACCCTCCGTGATAAATTGTGCATTATCCCCGAAGTAACAATCAAATCAGAGTAACCTGCACTTTTCTACAAGAACAGAATGTGCTGTACACCAGGGGAGGGGAAGGTTCTTTTCCTCTTTTTTTCCCCCCTTTTAGAGCTAATTCATCATGTGATTGTGGATGGCACTTTGGCCTTCCTCATCACAAACAGTTGTGTGTTGCCGCGGCGTGTTATTTAAATGAAATGAGCCTCCCGCAGCACAGAGGAGGGGGAGCTGATGAGGTCTGATTTCACTCTGACTGTTTCGCGTCCGGCTGGGATGGAGATGGACCTCGTGCTCCAGTGGTTCATCTTCTGGGCTTTATTTGGAATCCTCGCAGGTCTATTCACTCCCGCGCACATGACATGTCGTCATCTGTAAAGTGGAAAGTGTGAACTCATACCCTCCGAATCCGACGGCGGACAGCTAGCACAACCACTAACCGTGAAAGTAAAAAAAAGTAACCGCATGCCCTGAAGTGAGTGTGTGTAAATGCAATCGATCTGTTCACCAGATGCAATGGAGGTGACCCGGATGGCACCGGGCATGCTCACAATTTTGCAGGAATGTTACATATATGTTGTGAGAGCATTGTTTGTTAGGGAAGGACATGGGCAAGATTTCTCCTGACAGTCCTCGCATGGTGGCAAACAGTTGTCAACAGTTGTGTCAACAGTTGTGTCAACAGCGGCGAACCATTCATGTCCCAGACAACAGAAAACGGGCACAGCCAGGAAGTGTTTGCACTTGCTCCAGTCACAAGACACCTTTAATGGGATTTGAAAAGGTTGCTCTCAGAGAGACGGCCATTATCCCTGTAAGTCCCCACTGAATAATTGGCTCATACAGCTCTGGCCCTGTCCTGACTGTAAATCAGAATTTGAGAAGCGAAAGTTCACCCCGGCTCTATATTTAGACCCGCGAAAATGCATCCCCCTCGTAAACGGCGGGATCCAAACACAAGGCCCTCCTTCACCGAAGCGAGAGGACACCGAGCAACCAAAGAGGTGAAGCAATGTGACGCTTTTCAGCCAACACTCAAATTCAATAAAACCTGTCCCCCCCCAATGATTACTAATTCTGAAATGGACGTCCCATGTTAGAGCCTTAAACTCGCTTGAGGCATCGACATATCATTGGGAAAAAGCTCTTTCCTCAGATCACGGAAATGTGCTAACAGCCCTCTGACGCTATATGCCGACACAAATCACAGCTATCGCCACCGCAGTGTCACTGCAATCCTCTGATGCGAAACCGGTAAAACAACTTAAATAGCCTATTATAATAATCTGTCCGTTGGGGAAACCGCGTACTGAGGGACCGCAGTTGTGTATGTGATAATAATCTGATGCCTCTTCCATTATGGAATTATGAGTCGTGGGACTCAGTCCCTCCCATCTGTGTAATCAAGCAGCTGGTCATAATGCCGTCATAATGATAGAATTATGAAATCGCTGTGTGATCGGGCCTTATATTTCACTGCGATGACCTTTCCAAAAGACCGACACATGCATATTATTAGTGAACCATGGATTTAAAGCTCTAATTCTAATTTCTAACGCTTAAAAGATATGTATTTATATGTAACTCAGAGACCAGAGAACATCTGTTTATGTCCAGTCTAATGTCCAGGGGATAGATGGCACACTATGTTACATGCTAATAACATGGAGGATTTAATATAGACTACTCAGAGACTAAACTATAATGACATGTTAATTATAATGAGGAAAATCTATATGAAATATAGTCACACATTTTGATTCTCAAATGTATTAACCACAATTACTTAGCAATGTAATTTCATAATTCTGAAATATAAAAAATACTCCACTTTTCCAGTGACTGAACAGAAGGGAAAATAACAGCATCAGCAGAGTTTTTTTTTTTTTTTTTTTTTTTTTTTTCAAAAATTCATAGCTGTGATTAATCACAGATTTTTGCAAATAAATTATGACCTTCATATGCATTGAGAAAAATATTTAGACGCATAATGCCTCGCACACCACGGGTCCAGTAAAATATTCTAATTCAACAAAGCATCTCAACTTGCACAATACATTAATTCATTTTCACCTTGAGCTAAAAAAACTAAACTTTTTTTTTCAAAAAGTCGTATAAGGTGACATTAAACACCGAACAGAAATGCACACACTGCCTCACTTCATCAAGGTTCCAGGGTAGGTTTCCAGTACCGCCTTGTCAAGCTGATCCACGCCAGCTCAGCCCACTAGTGACACTGCCGGCTGGCCTGGTTGTGAACGAGCTGGTGGCAAAGTCGCTAGTCAGCATGACAGTGTTGGTTCCATTTGAGTCAGTGCTAACATCAAGGGAGACAAACACGGAAGATGAAGAGGCGCATGCAGCTAATACCGATCACAACCAATAACCAGTGACAGACAGAAACGACATGGATTGACCATATTTCCAGCATTGGATTAACTCAGCTATTGTTCGTCAGGTTAACAGTGAACAAACTGTATTTTTTTGGTCCAGTGATGTCTTCAAGGAGGATGACCTGTCCTGAACCAAGAGCCATCAACCAACTCAAAATACAAAAGGAAGGGAAAAAGTGGGGGATGGGAATAAAAGCAATGAAAGTATTGGCTAATTGTCGTGGACCGAGGTTGCCTCGTTATCTAGAGTGCCTTTCATTATCAAATTATTCTAATGTGGAGCTAGCAAGGCTGCCATCTCGCTATGACGTGAGACGGATAAAAAGGGCAAAGGCAGATTTAAGAGCTTATTGAGCGTGAAAACCAGACGTGGCGCGGGAGTCATTTTCCACTTCCCAGCTCGACGTGATCAATCAGTCAGGCCAGGAGGCTCTGGGATGGCAAAGGAAAAGCCTCTGTAAAATATAACCACAATGCATTTTGTTCTAAAGAGAATTTACACCCATGAGAAGAGTTAGCCTTTTTTGTTTGTTTCCTCCACAATACTGCGTTTAGCAATCACTGTAAACAGATAAAGAAATATTAAGTAAAAAGAAAAAAAAAAAACACGCTCTTGGTTACCTGTAATACACAGTTAAGCTCAAAGTGCATTGTGGCCTGCATCTGTATGAGCAGCAAACAGCCAGTCTGCTAAGAACACATGGAAACTGGAAACCAAGACGATGAGCCATAAGCTTTGCCAAGATTCGCTGCTCTGTTCTGATGAGTTCAAGAGTTCAGCAATGAAGTGGGACGCACAGGATGACGTTTTAAGTACAGCCATTGCTTTTAAAGCTTATTTCCTTTTAATCCCAGTCATTTCAGATGTTTCGGACAGCATCTGACAGCTAATGGCTGCCTCTTAGTATAAAGTCACCCGTTATTTTTGCTCAATGGAATTTGGGCTCCGATATCACAGCACTCACAGTCACCGTAGCCAAGCGAACCAGCAACGAACTGAAGCCACAGTATCACAACTTAATGCTACATCACTCAATACATTTTGCGCTAACAATTCTTCATTTATGTATATATCAGCGTCAGTTTCGTGTGAACTGCTGATACTGTGTGATGACTGGAACAGCAATGAAGAATGTTTGAGGAGGATGTGGTCTTGTTGAAGACTTGTAGATTTGAATATCCAGCAGAACATCAGCTCTGCCATTGAGCTAGGATCCTAACCTCACCCTTGTTGGTAAACGAATACGCAGTATCTGAACTGTAAGCTGTGCAGGCCCCGGGAGAACGGACAAAAAGTAAACAATGAGATCTGCAGCTGGCCTACAATGTCAAAGCAGCCAAGCGGCGTGTGCTGTCCTCTGCAACCGCAAGCAAACGCTCCCGGCGGCAAAGCGCTTAGGTGTGCGCCAAAAGCAAGTGGAGGCATTCCGGCCCGAGCCGCCCGCATAAACCGCCACCGCCGCCTCGCAACAGCGAAGGGATAACCGAGCTCCCCCTCCCTTTATTTATCTCAGCTGTGTGTAACGTGCTGGCAGCTAATGTGCCTGCTGAATGTTACAACACCGGATTAAGGGAGGACTCTATCCCCGTGAACTCGAGGGGAAAGTCATCGGGGGAGGGCGATGACGTCTGAGGAGAGCCGGGACAGACGGAGATCAGCTCAGTCCACGGCAGGCCCGCGTTATCTGTTTACCCCGGGAGCACAGCTGCTGTCAGCAAGAGAGAGACGACCAACGCAGCGCAATGCAGAGAGCGGCCAATCATAACGCGGCAGATCTGCTGCCAGCACGGAACTGTTAATGCATAGTTGAATGACATGTGCTGAGTGAAGGACTGAAAGGCATCCAAGGGTGGACTTGTGAGAAAATAAAACTCAGGGACAGTGTTTGGTTGGACGTGGTGTGCATTAATAAAATTGCCTTTTAAGGGACCTTGACTTTGGAGGAGTGCTCCTTTGCTCAGTATAGCTAAACATTCCCCGGGGTTAATTTTAAAAAATGTGACTCCTTCCCCCAGATCACTTTAAATTAACAACAACTCTAAGGTTCATATCTGTGACTTTTAAGAACAGTCTAGGTGCCTTTAAATAGTTTCACTTCTGGCATTGAAATTGTGGAAATCTAGATCTGTTATTTTAATAAAATATTCCAGAATATCCAATAAGGCAGAGAGTGTGGTACAGTATATCGCTCACAAGGCAATAAGAGAATTTGAGAAAATGTATCACAAAACCAAATGGAGAAGGCACCGTAATTCAAATACATGCTTCTCAATCCTTCACTGTTAGATTGTACTTCCATCACCATGAATTTCATCATTTCATATCAATATCATAATTCATCTCTAAATTTAATTTTAAATTAATTTTAAGAAATTTGCTGTAAAGTTACGCTGTTAAAATATTATATCCTGTTTCTTTTCAGTTTCCTCAGTGCAGGTTGCTGTGAACACAATCCCATACAATCCTGCTGTCTCTCTCCTATTACCTATATATTTCTGATTAGTCGGTTATGTTAACTGCTTTTCAGTCTGATTGGTCATCTCTGTGACATATGTACACAAAAGAGATTCATGCAGTATAGATTCATACAATATAGTACTCTCCTCCAATATCAGTATAAAATTATTTTAATGTCAGTCACATCAGATTGTTGTTCATTTCCTTATATCGTGTCTCTTAATATATCATATCTATGGCATAATGTGTCGCACTAAGCCTAAGTCTGTCACTTAAAGGCTTTTTCAGATAAGCTATTTTACCCTCCCATAGTTTCCACTCTGAATATGTGTTTAAACCTTGCATTTTTACAGCATTTGGTGCAAGTTTGATGGAAAAGTCGCATTTAAAGACACAGTGATTTAAATGCTGTCAAAATAAATCTTATATTACCACATCAAATGAAACATAACGTTCTGTGGTGATGGCCCATTAAATGAATCAGCTCTAATACTTACAGAGAAAAAGGCAGAGGCATCATTGATGCTTTTCTGACAAAAAGGGCTGAAGTCTGAGGAGCAGGACTGGCCCGGTCTCAAGAAGGGCCCTTAAATTATGGATTATCATTTCATTTGAAGCCAAGGACGGGACAGCAGATAAAAAGACTTGCATAACCAAAATCAATAACGCAACTGAGTGCGGCACAGAGAGGATGAAAAAAAAACCATGAAAAAAGGAAACAAAGGGGTGAATCAAATCTCTGAAGGCTCCCTTTGAAGCTTAACACAAAGGATCCTCGCGAATCTGCCCCAACCAGGCGGAGGGGACCCCTAAAAACACCCGAATCGCCTCTGAATTCTCTCTGCGGAGCCCATCCGTCCTCCAGGAGGCAGAGGTCATCTCACTTGGTGACGTCTGAGACGGCGGGGGGAAAAAAAGGGCCCAAAAAGCTGACGCGTCCTTTTCACACGGAGGGGCGGGTTAATGAGGCGTAATAGGAAGTGTGGCCGTGCAGCCACCGTTGCACCAAGCGACCACCCCCAACCCATTATGATTATTACAACAAGTGTACAAAAACTCATGAATATAATTCAAAAATAAAATATTTCATTTGACAAACCCACAATAACAATCAAAACAGAAAAGGTTAAGAAAATAATCAAGCTCCGTGATCAGTAAATGTTGAATTTCTTAAATCTAATACAGAAATGTATGTTATATTTTATATAACTACATGTTTTACATCTGAGGCAGAGTCAATCTAATAGTCAGCAAGGCATAGCTGGTGTCCATCTCCTGCTACAGATTTGTCTACTTTCCTTTCACTATGGAGTCATGGTTTCCTAGTATAAATATTTGTGTCAATCACACAGTTACTTAGCAACAGATAATGTTCTTCCACCTCCAGTGCTGTATTTCATCTGGATGGTAACATGGGTCCATCACATTACATTTCACACATAACGTCTGTGACAGCTTCTGATATAAAAGTATTTATGATTTTTTTTCTTCCAGTAACACATCATTTTTCTTCAGACAGACCCCGGTTTTGTTGTGATGAAGTCATTTCAGTGCCTATCTTCTCAGAGTTGCAATGGTCTCCGTGTCCACCTGCAGTGGAAAAGGGTACGGGAGTTTTTGTATGTTTGCCCTTATGTAAGCCTCCATATGAGATTCCCATTGATCACCCCATGCTTGTAAAGATGTAGTGTTTGAGTGACACGTGGAGGGCTGTGTTCTGTGCAAGCTGCCCTATAAGGGCACAGGGCAAGGTCTCCACAGTAACTCCCTCTCTGTCTGAATAATCAGCCGTTTCAGAACCAGGATTTAGGATGCCATATGGCACTTCCTTCTGTGGCCGATTAGGATTCCAGCCTCTGCCTCTATAGCATCATCAGACTGTCAGGCTAGATTTATTCATTGATTTTAGATGTCGCATCACTAAGAGCGTTTTGTTTTTTTTGCATTGCTTAATGTTCACTAGTTGCTCCAAAAGCACCCCGGTCTGGTGTCCAAAATAATTATCTGTGGTTCATCTTACAATTATTCTCATATATTTCTATGTTATTGGGTCTTGACATTATGGTTTGCATTTTTGAAAAAGTCACCCTTTCATATTAAAGTGAACCCCAGGGCAGGTTTTTAGATACAAACATACATTACACACAGATATACAAAACACATGTGATGTCAGGAATGAACACAGAGCACATTCATAACCGTGCAGCACATGTAACGTAATCTGTGGGGTTTATTTTCTCAAAGGACCATGCTGCCTTTTCATCTTACCAGCACAATTCATATCTATGATTTCTTATCTCATGATACATCCGCAGGTGCCTTTTAAGTGGCGTGAGCCATCTGAATTCTCTGTTTAATTTTTTATGTCAGCAATACAGACCAAATGGCTTCTTAAATCTACCCCTATTGGCCCACGAAGCTCACATTATCCATCAATATCAAATCTATAATTACAAACTATCTCCAACCCAGGCAGTCTAATCCAAGGACGTTCCCAAACCAAAACAGAAGTATGAAGGAAAACTCACAGCATGACCTACGCCGCACTGTAAATAACGCTTCCATAAGCTCAGCTGTCACTGGCTAAATGATGATTGCATTGTTCTATAACATGGCTGGAGGAAACATATCCTTTCATCCAGAACTTCACAGAGAAACCACACTCCTTTCACCAATCCACGTCTTCATTTTTCAGTCGTAATTGCAGAGTCTCTATGGAAACAGCAAGACAGTGAGTGAGTTCAGTAGTTCACACAAGATTCGAGTGTTCGCTGAGTACAAAGGTTTTTTTAACTGCCAAATAAAATCTGAACAAATAATGTCAATGCGAGTATGAAAAGGGGAAAAATGTCAAATCATGGTGTCTGGGAGCCTTTTTGAAATGCCCTTTTTTGATTTTTGTGTACAAAGAACCTGCTTATTTATTTATTAGCATTTAAGCGCATTATATAATATTGTATGCATCTAATAGTTTTAGAAGCCCACGAACATTGCTAAATCAAGGAGTGAGCTTTATAATTTTTGTTGACAGTGTTTCATTTTTCAGAGAAAGGAAAAAAAGGACTCCTTGGGTTTGAAAATGTCATAATCATTTCAATGGCTTATTTCAATTGAATTAGAAAATTCATTAAATGGAAACCTGCGATTTTGC
Organism: Megalops cyprinoides; assembly: GCF_013368585.1. Taxonomy (NCBI): domain Eukaryota; kingdom Metazoa; phylum Chordata; class Actinopteri; order Elopiformes; family Megalopidae; genus Megalops; species Megalops cyprinoides. Next base: position 15,630,183 of record NC_050603.1, read on the forward strand.
ATATCCATAGTATGACACATGCACATGCTACCAACAATGGAGGCGGCTAAAAACGCTCACGTGTCACAGTGTGTGACCTCCTCTGAAACGGTGTCATCTGTGATCCCGCTATTAACATGCGAAACCAACTGAAATCACGGCGTGATGTCACAGGCATACACCATCTGCGCTCGAGGGGGGACAGGCCCCCTCCCGGTTAGCAGTCCAGTCCGGTCCATTCGGAGGGGGGAGGGCCCAGACGCCCATGTGACGGGATGAGGAACGGCAAGCCCCGTGCCTCCCTCAGCGAATCGTTTGCAGCCGCACGCGCTCTCTCGCTCGCCGGCTCTCAAAGCGTCCGCGTCAGCGGAAAGGGAAGCGCACAAAGGGACCCCTGAAAGAACCTTTTGGCCTTCCGCAGACGGAGTGGAAGCGATAGCGGGCCATGGCTCCTTTTGAGTCCGCCGTCTATTGACTCAGCGATCATCAAAGCCTCGCCCCTAACAGCTGCTCGCCCGCTGAGGGATGTTCGCTTGCTCAGGACCCGGGGGGGGGGGGGGGGGGGGTTAGGGGGCACAGGCTTTCAACACTTCCTTCATCTGCAGGATCATACGGGGAGGGTTTATGTTTCGACCACAACGCCCACAGACGCGTCCCCGTCCCACCTCCCTCTGCCGCGTTGTAGAGATGTTAGGATTAGAAAGGTATACAATACATCAAAAGGAAAAGGCCGGATGCCTACTGCAAGGGGAGGGAAGTAAACAGCCTGAAATGCACCTAGGTCTGCTGGAGAGAGGACTCTACGTTTGCTAGAGTGAACAACATCAGAGTGAAAAACATCCTGATAACATCTTTTTTTGTTACCTCACCAGATACAGAAGAAAACAAATCACACCCCCCTAGATACCGTGCACAAGATCCATCTTCCCATTTAACGGTTAGATTGTGCGTGATGAAACTCCAACTATGCCACTGTAGGTTTTATCAGATGGGGCCCAGTAGGTTAGGCTGCTTCTCAGATGTCATGTATCAAGACACCTCTGTCTGGAAAGTTTCTTGCCGATTCACTTATTCCTCTGCATTCTGTGCTGGTGTTCAACAGGAAATGTCTGACTGGTTATTGTGCTGTCAGTCACGCATGCCTTTGCACAAGGTCTGAGAAAGGCACGATTATACGAAAATGTAACCATTGGACCATGGTTCAGAAAGGTCATCATATCAACAAATAAGCAACGCCCCAAGGCTGAATCATTATAATGGTGGTATTCCAAACTAAAACAAGATGATTTGTTCCAGTAAGCATTCCATATTGTGGATCTGTCAGTTGGGAAGTCTGTTTGTAGCCCTATAATCATGTTTGCCATCACCAAACAAATTATATGATTTAATTATAGCGTGTGGCAAAGGTTGAACGCGTGGAAAAATGAATTAAAATCAACTCATCTTATTTGGACAGCATTGGACAGCAAGCTTTTCCATCAGATTGTTGCTGTCATTTCCATGTAAACTGTAACAGGAGATTAAGAACACTCCTCTGCAGCAAGACCATCACAGTGCAAAGAGTGAGACACACAGAAACAGAAAAGCAAGCAAAATAAACAAAGGCTGGGCAGGCAGCTGAGGCTAACTGGATTATTCAATTAGTGTGTATGATACTCTTGCAGGAAGCATGCACTAAATACGCCCTCCATATCGCACCTCACCGACATTTTCTGCAGGGCTTCTGCTCTCTGATTTCTTCCTTGGGCTTACACAAGCAAACACTCATTCAAGTCATTCGACTACCCTGTTGGTCCACGATGTCATTAATTAGACTAAGCGCTGAAGTATTCACACATTTACTAGATCACAGTTTACTCCTCACCCATCTCTTTGCACTGTGTATTGGTGCAACTTCCTTGTGACTTCCTCACTCCTCAGTGACACAAAATGTTCTCTCAACACTACTGTGATTTTGTTGCAATAGAATCATGTCATCCTCTTGTGACAATTTCTGCATATATTTTAGATAATACTTAGAAGTAAGAGTTGACCCTTACTGGGTTATGTAGTGTTGTGCAACTGATGCCAGTTTGGTTACAGCTGGAAATATCTGTAAATACATCTCATTTATATGGTAAACTGGGAATACACACACCTGATGGTCAGTTGATGTGCTCCGATGGTGTAGTTGGTCAGGGTCAGCTAATAATCTTTGATAAAGACATACCTGAAGCCCACACTACACCTTACTGCTCAATCCAAAATCACTCGGTTAGTTGCAGGTGTGGAGGTGCAAAGGACAGAACTACCAGCTAGTACAGGGAGCTTGCATACTACAAAAAATATATTTTTTGTTTTATTTAACCACTGCTTTTGTTTAATGTCAAAAATTCAGACAAATGTTTCCATCACAAGAACATCATCAGTATCAAGACAGCTGACAGCTTATTTGCAAATACATTTTGAGTTTGCATGTGAAAAACAAACTGTAAGACCAAGAGGGCAGCAGTGTCTGCAGTTGCAGCCTAGCTACCTTTTCCATCACAAAGATTTCTCATTTATTGTTTAGAATAACGTAACTAACTACCTAATGTGGGACAAATATTTTAGTTATCTGAACAGTACTAGTTAGGTCAATCTCTGTCTCTAGATTTCATGACATTGTTGCTGTGCAGTTCTTCTGTTCTACTGTACAGTGCTGGCCTCCCCTTTACCAAGCTGATCAATTTGTCCTCGTCGTCTGTCCAAATTGCTGTCAAAAGTTCAGTTTGTACTTGGTTGTCGTTTGTTGCTTCTAATCGTTGTCACTCATGTCCGTTCTCTTGTGAAGACGCCCTCGGCGCTCCGATTGGCTGAAAGTTGAAATACTCTCACTGACGGCTGATGCCAATTCTACAAATTGAATCATGAACGATGGCCATCAGCTGTGGGAATAAATATGGAAGAAATATGGAACACATGGCAGTGACTACAGGCAACCCTCAGCCGCTGACATTTTTTGACTGACCACCAGTTGTGTGTATCCCCAGCTTTGTTTGGTGGTTCTAAAAATAAAAGAAAATATTTAGCAGTATCAAAAACAAAAAGCCGTGACTCTATTCCCTAAAAAAATGAATGATCAATGAAAACATAGCCAAAGACTCTTTTTAGAATGTAAAATCAACATTACCTCATGCATCTGTATAATCTTAGCTGTGGATGAGTTAACTTAGTGAGCTGGGGAGGCAATAGCACTATAGCAACCTTCAGTTGGATAATGTCACCGTGAATATCCCTTTGCTCAGTTAATGGGTTTTATCTGAGGTATACCGAGGAAGTGTTGCATTAAAAAGTGATTCAGCCATGACAGTATCTTGTTGAATATTTCGCATCAATAATGCATGGGCGGGCTGTAAGCGAAGAGTCAGGAATCATAAAATCATGATTTAGAATGACTCAGACAGCCTCATGTCAAAGTCATTTCTAAATCATCAGCATGGCTTCTGGTGAGTGACAGGGGCTGGCAAGGAAAGCTGGTCAGGGTGTGCTGGGAGAACAACAGGCTTAAATCATGGCTCTGACACGCCTTTCACTTTCAGATGCTACGGTCAGGCGGGGAAATGGCCGTCACTCGCAAAGGAGGATTACGAACTACACGCAACAATAAGCACAACAATATTTCAAAGGGCCGTAAGCCGATTCAAAGTAATGTCTGTTGTGGTCTAAACAGGAAATGTATTTTCTTCATAGGGCTACATGCAAACTGCTTATTGAAGTTGAATATAATACACAATTACTGTAAGTTCTGACTAGCACACAATGTCATCACACACGATTGCTAGAGGAAATTGAAGGGAAAACGTCAACTGTGGCCAGTCTGTGCCTTTAGGGCTTCCTCTGAGGCTCCTGGGGTGAGTGTGAAGAAAAAAATCCATGACAAACTGGATTATCAGTATGATAAAAGTTATTGGATTCTGAGAAACATGTAAAATGCTGTTACATCATAAGCAAAAATCAGTGTGCTCCTGAAGAGTGGTCAGATGATTTCCCTGTGATCTCATGGGCATCAAAAAGCCAGCAGGTAAGTGTGTATCACTCTGTGTGTGTGTGTGCATGTGTATCACAATACCATCATCCTCCCCACACGTCAAGTATCAAGTATAAAATAAAATGCATTTCACATACAAATACATGGATGTATATGAGACACATAAGACACTTATGTGTATAGAATATGAAATCCATATTTACACGTTGCTCATTTTTAAGGTGGTCTTTTACACTGGTAAATTCTGGCTCCTGCTCTGAGTCAGGCTGGTCACACCTGCATTATGCACCTAGTAATACTGTATGTATTTGAAGCTCAGAGAAACAGTTTACAGTAACAAATTAGAATATCTATCTCATATCTGCAGTGCCCCAATTTTATACAGTAGAATAAACAAATCTGTTTATGACTTATCCATTGTAAAGAAAATAATTATAGAATAAGAAAAAAGTATAGAAGAAATTATGTACTTTCACAATAAAGAACACTATTTACTTTTAACCATCTGAGAACCAAAACCAATAGGATGGACCTCAGGCAAAAACTGGCGAGTCACATATGGTATGGGTAATTAAATTTGTTGTCAACTGAATGATATATGCCCTATTGATTTTTTTTTTTTTCGTGCTACTGTGCAATAAAAATTGAGGTCATTAATCTTGTATGAACAAATGTTTTTACATGCATCTTTAAAACGTAAAGACAAATATGCTTCGACACAAAGGAGTTTAGTGCTAGGAGAGATGTTCATTTTAAACCTCCTTCTGTCCCAGGAGAGGAATGTGTGAGCTTCAGGGTATTTCATTTAAAAAAAGTGAAGAGGCATGATTCATAGGAATCTATAAGGTATAAGAGAGATTTTCAATAGGAAAAAAAAGGTCTTGGCTTTCTAAATGGGTAGATTTCAGATGCACAGAATGAAATTCACTGGCATGAAGGGTGTGATGCAGGTGCAGGGCAGAGGTGCAGTCTGTTCACAAGCAGGCAGGAAAGAGAGAAATGATGCCAACAAACGAGACCTGCTGAGGTTCTGCCAGCAGTTTACAGCAGAAACAGTTATTGCACAATGCCAACATAATACCTGTATTACCATCACTATAAACTAAAATGTGTATATTAACTTATCTAATGAAATACCATCTATACATGGTAAACGCTGCTTTATGCATGCTAGTTGTCATTGACTCACCTGGATTTCCTTGCTTTTTTGGATTTTATGTGTGTTGGATCATTTACTAAAACTATATGTTTTTATATATGGTGCAGTCTAAATATTCAATTAAGAAAAGCATTGCAATTGAATTTCACTGATAGAAAATGTTAACAAACCAATGTTAGTAAGTATTAAACAGTACACACAGAAGAGAAATAGGGAAGGTTGATGTGATTTTATATAAAAAAAGGTAAATCCTAATAATCTTTCAATGACACAATTAAAACACTTTTCAGTCAGATATTACACTTCAGCTTTATTTAAAACCAACAATAGAAAAAAATGCAGGACAGTTTAAAAATATTTCCTTATACCATTTTAGACAAGTGTAAAAATGCAGTAATATACTGTATACAATGTACTATAAGAACAATAACACTATGCTGTTTTTTTTTCTAAAATATGTCTTATTGTCACATACACTATGCGAAGGCCTTTGCTTTATGACAGTATTTCCCTAACTACTGAATAATGATACAGTAGCGGACTGTAATTTTTAAGAGTAGGGTAATGTGTCAATGTCAAGTATGCCGTAAAATATGTATTAGCATAAAAAAGGCAGTATATCCCTGGTACCTCTGCAGCCAGTAGCGGCTGTGGTGCTGTACGTTTTCACTGGAAGATAACGCTTCCTCAGCGGTATGGAGCACGCAGCATGGAGCTGGGGTCCTCAAAAGAATAATGAGGTGTCAAAATCCCGCCACAGGCAGATATCCGGCCAGCTGCCCTCTCAACCCCATCCTCTATGATCACAGATGGAGCTTCCAAACATGACATCACCCCCTCACCAGACGCCAAGCGTGGAACGTGGAAACAAAAGGCCCGTGCCCCGCCCTCGCATCTCCCAAATCTTAATCGGCTCCATTTGAGGCAATCAATAAATAATCATGCTTCTCCTGGCGCTGTTCTCAAAAATACTACGGCCAACAGAAGCAAAGGTTGCTTATTACAGAACTGCTGTAATAGTTGAAATTACCACAGCAGTGGTAGCAAGAATAGTTTGAACAGAAGTAGCAGTCAAAATATCTGTGGTTAGATTAATAATATGTCCGACGATGCACATAAAAATGTACATGAGTATGTACAAGCCACAATTAATTTGAAATCAGAAATTAAACCTCTGCAAGTGGCAATTATTAGAAAAGGGAATTCAGCTTAGAGTAAATTAACATTTTCATTCAATAGAACAGTACTCTGTTGCCTTAAAGGTAAAATATAGTAAAGTATTATGGCAGATCCTTCAATGGTGTTCATTGTGTGTTTGTGAGACTCCACATCCTTTTGTCTTTCATGATTATTTAAGATAAATCAGAATGTCACAAGCTCAGGTAAAAAAGGTTTTGTGGAGCAGAATCCATGCTTTTCTGCTTTTAAGGTATCCCAGAGTGGTCAACACTGCTTGGAAATGTAGGTCAGGGTGATGCTTTCTCTGGGACCTGGCATACTGGCAGTGAGAAAAAACAGAACTCCATGTCCACTGACGCCACTGTTTTTTCTTTTTTTTTTAAGTACGTCAGAACAAATTGTCCAGGTAGGCTGAACGCAATTCAGATACACTTGTTTCTTTGTATTTATACCCATTTGTCAGCTCTGAGTCAAGGATTTCTCCAGTAAATGACCCAAGGTCAGTCATTGCTCACAGTGTATGAATCTTCCTAAGACAAATAACATTGCGGTGGTAGCGGGCCAGCACCTGCATGCTTCCCGGCTGGGGTGGAACATATGGTATACTCTCGGGAAATGGTGGAGGGTACCATCTCCCGGCGCGAAGGAGGGGTGTTCGCCTTTCCTCAGCGGAACGCACCATTCCCTCTCCGCCAGTCTCTGTATGGAGTTTCCCCACTTCCATCGGGAATGGCGGTGATCACAGCGCCCGGACTGTCATCCATCATTGAGGTGCTTGGCCTCCAGCAGAACCCGGCGCAGAGAGCGAGGGGGAATAAATCACAGCCCCACAGTTTTGGAGAGGACATGGCGGTGGCGTTCTGACAGAGCTTTATTGAATCAGTAACAGCCTCAGCTCCCTTCCCTGACAGCAGATCAGTGGATAAGAGCTGCGGAGCCCAAAGCAGGCAGAATTTAATCAAAGGCAGGCACTTTTCTCGTTGGGTATCAGATGGACGTCAGCTGGTTTTGAATCAATGCTTATTAACTGGCTCACAAATGACACTTTCTCCACACGCAGCTCTGAGTGTGCTAGATGTGTGTGACGTGGTTCCTCCTAAAGCTATAATTTATGTATTATATTTAGCATTTTGACAATTTGTACAGATCTCCATGTCTTATTTCCGTGCGCTGTTTTCAAGTGACTTCTCTTCAGCCTCTCACAAGTTGTAATTACACCACAAAAGATACGTTTAGCTCAAGCACATGATGTGGCATAACATTACACGTCACCCTTGGCTTTCAACGATACTACTATAATCCACACGTTGAAATATTTTCAGAGGGCACAGTTGCACTGCCAGAGGGCATACTACATCCAAGAGACACTGGCTATCTTGTCAGAAGTGCCCAACTGCTGTGCCAAAAGAGACGTCCAACGATTTTTCCCTCTGCATCATAAAAGGTCCATAGCCATGAAGCATATTGGTGGAGCATCTCTTGTCTGAAGATGCTTTTGTGTCAGAAGAGAAAATGGTCAGTATCCACTCACCATTTAGACACACTTTGATGATGGCAAGTGTGCTTCCAAGGAGCAATGGCTGTACCTTATGGATTTTTCTCACATTCTTTTATGGGTGGCGGTCAGCCATGGCTCCACAGCGCGTAATACCGGCCTCTGGCAGTGTCCTTCTCACAAAGACAGCTGATGCAGAGACTCAAATGTACGGCAGTGCATTGCTTCTGCTTCTAACAACACGTGAGAACGATAGCAAAGAAAGTCGCCATATCGAACCCTAGGTATGCGTAAATGTCTGTGCATATTTGCCTTCTGAACAATGGAAGGGTACTGAATGTAATTTGGGGAAATAAAAAGACCGTCATAACTCCCTGCACACATTACATTTTCTGTATGTCGAGCCGTTAAAAGGAAATGACCGACATTTGCATTTTCTAATTGGAAGAGACTCACAGAGGAACCCATCTGTGTTTCTGCTGCTACCACTTCAAACTGTCACTCTCTCTCCAAGGACGTCCATTAAAATGAACAATTAAGACTGAGAGTTTGTCGGCGAGCTGAGTGTCTATTAACCCCCGCTGACACAAAGTACACTGGCAAGAAGCTGAATATGATTTATCTCAAACGCTGATCTTGCCTATATCCAGAGTCTGGGGGACACAATGGATTCTGTTTCTCAGGTGAGTATAGTCCTTTGCAGATTTTATGAAAAAATGTACAGGCCACAACAGAGAGCAAAACGGCATTTGTAAGCATACACGCACGCAACCTGGAAGAAGGCTAGTGATGACAGGATATGCGGTGAACTTAATAAACTCCACGGCCATCCTTTAACACAAAAAAAAAAAACTGCATCCGTCACCTCTCCTCCTTGACCTACTTGCAGATGATCATGAAATAAAGGGCATGAATCACGTTATTAACTTTCCCCACCACCCCTAAATAATAGGAGACAGCTTGTTGCTATGGACCACTGCGGAGTCAAGAAATCGGCCTCAAGCTGTTGCCAGCAAGAGCACTAGAATTCAATAAGGGCAAAATGACATGTGGATGATGAGTAAGCCTTGGCGAGAGAGGGGGAGATGGAGTATCTCACAGGCGATCATTATCTGTAGCAATAAAGGAGAGGAGCCATATTATATGCAAGAGTTATGCTTTTCGGTGAGACTGATATCCGACCTCACGGAAGAACAATAGTGCTATTTGTTGGATTCAGTGCAGACGGACTCTGATAGGGGGAAAGAGGTTTTGAAAATGATCACTGTTTGTGTTCTCATTATGTTTTTTCCATTGGAAACATATGAAGGTAAGCTGAGTTTAACATTATGGGACATTTTGTTGCAGTTATTCCAATTGAGAGCCCAAGAGGCATTTTTTGTTTTGTTATTGCACATTTTTGCACTCTGAGGTGGCCTTATAAATAAAATAAAATAAGTATATTATATACTTCTATACTGCTAGTCCTGCCAAGTAAATCACAATCACAGATCATCTTATTACAGCATTGTATAACAATGGTATATATAGTTATATCTGAGTCATATGATTGCACCTAAGTTTCAGTTAACAGACCAAACACATTGAAAGCTGAAAGCTTACCCACATTAATAAAGACAAGGGTATTTGGTCCGAAATAATGCAAAAGAAAATCTAATAAATTACTAGATACTGAAAACACAGTAGACATTCAGCATTAGTGTGTATTACCTGGAATATACCACTTTGTAAATCTTTTAAGTTCTCACCTGGTTCCTTCATTTTGACAAAACTATTGATAATGTTAAGGTCACAGTACTTGCATGCAGTAAGCATGCATAATAATACTAAGCCAGTTCATCTAAGTTAAATGTGTTGGAACAAATGTTTTCCAAAATAATTTCCATAGTAACTTCAACCAAAATTTAAAATGAACATTGAGCTGTCCTGCTGAGAATATCAAATGTTTACAGTTTCTTAAAATTACCAGAATTTGCAGCTCAGGCTTCAATCATTGCTTAGGTTTAAGAACACAGTAAATTGGTTTCATCTCAGCAATGACCACCACCATATTCCATTTAGAGAACATTGTGCAAAATGCTTTTGTATTCTGAAAATTCTCCAAATACTTCAATTTCCACAAGCCGATCATTTGAACATCTAACCCAACTAAGTTGTTTCATATTTCACATTGCTGCAATAACGCCGGGACAGCCATGCACCAAATGTGGCCCTACCCGGCTGCTCAGAGCCAGACCAGTGGCAATGTGGCCCTACCCGGCTGCTCAGAGCCAGACCAGTTCCAGAGCAGTGGAATCATCAAACGTGTTCCGCGACTACACGAGAACTTTCATGCCTGACCAATGACGGAACACCAGAACACCCCCCCACCACCACCACCTCTTTGCCGTCACAAAGCACTGACAGCGCTTTTTACATTGTCAGGGATGAAGAGAACTGCACGGCGTTTGCTAGCACAGCAGGCGCCATTGATTTTACTTCAAACACTGTTAATAATTCAAGGATGTGAGCAATAATTTGAACACTGTCAGGTCTGATTAGAACAGCTCAGACGCTGATTTGTTTACTGTATCTGCAGAATTTTTCTTGAAAATGTGCTCCAACTAAATGGAAGACTTCTTTGAATTGCTGTAAGTTTTCTTGGAAACCAAGCAGGGGGGATAGAGCTCTTTGCTCTAGAAAGCTGGATGGTGGACATGCTGGTGTAGAATTATTCTGATCTGACACAAGGCATATCTACAAAAGGGTTAAAAATCTGCAGTGAGAGGTTAAATAGGCATTCACTCCCATTCTCTGCTAAATGTACTGAACACTGTGGGGGTTTTGAGGGCACTTGCAGTTAGGAGGAGAACACTCTTCTTTCTAAGTGTCACTTCAAGGACTGGAGAACTATCAGTGCGTGTAAGTTAAAAGGCCCTTTGTTCGATTTTCAGTTCGGTTTATGGTGGTTTGCTGGATTTATGGCCGTCTCACTAAACATATTCTGATTCAATCAGTCGGGACTAATTTCCTTGTTAGTTTGTAGCCTTGGGTACCAGCGAAGGAGGAGCATCATTTGCAATTTTGTGCAGATAATAGGGGTCTGCTCACAGTCTTGCTATGGCTAGATAACTTGTGTTCGATAAAGGTGGCATGAGTATTTGTGCCTAGGCAGCATACAGGAAATATTTTCATATTTAGTCTTTACACAGTTTAAAATACATTTCTAGAAATTATACATATTTCGCAAATGCTTCAGCAAGGTTATAAGACATTTATGTATTAGCTGGGGTAGATTTATTGACTGCCTACAGAGGTATGCTCAAAAGGGCAAGTGGACACTTTTTTGAAGGTTGTTTTTGTTCATTTTCTTATTTCTATTTTGAGAAACATGTATAAATTCTAGATATGTATTTTATTAATTAAAATCAAGAAGATTTATATATAAGAACATAAGCATTGTGTGGTTAGAAAACTCAAGCATTGTGTGGTTAGATGATGCTAAAGCCTTTTTTACATCAAGCTGACCGCAACCTCAACACGGCATCCTGCGATGGAGAAAAATGTAACATTATAATATTATTCAGTATTATTCTACATCCAACAAACAGTACTCACAGGTCCTCCCAGTGATATTGGGACAAGCTGATGTGACATTATAGAGTGCTTTGTGATTTTGTATTCTTTTCAAAAGCCCTCCCTAATCATAAAAGACATGTGTCTGTGAAAATGCATTCATTTGCAGCAGTTGAGGAAAGAATAAGTTGGCATTTGTTGTTATCAGTTTCATGACTGCATAACCATAACTGCTTTTATGAAGCCACTTTTTTAAGCCTAATGTCCTTTCAACTTGGTGCCGGCTTATCTTTTCCATTAGAACCTGGGGGACTTTCAATACGATCCCTCTGCTTCCCCCACTTCGGCTGCAAAGATCGTGCAAGAGTGTTGCCGGGCTGACCCTCCCTTTCCTGTTAACAAGGAACACACCTCGATAGCAGAAGTTCAGAGGGGGTTGTTGTCTGTGCACAGATACTTAAGCACTTCATTATTGCAGCCGAATCCCATCTCCTGCATGCTGATTGAGCATTCCAGAATAATCTGGAAAACGGCTCAAAGGCGGTGGCCGATGCAACGTGGGGCAGGCGAATGATGTAATAGCCTTCCTGTCCTCCCTCGCCTTTGAGCATTAAACTTTAAAACTCTTGGCTGCGTCACTTCGAGGGGAAACGCTCTGAAGCACGACTTTCCCGTTTTTAGGCTTTATAGCATATTTATACTCCTATATCAGTCTTTATTAATAAGTGATGCCCTGCCAAAGGGTATGAGGTTCAGACATCAAAGGAGGCAGGAGGAAGTACATTTATCTATATCACTAGTGAAGCTGAATACTTAAAGAGACAGACACTCAAATACTTCCACAGTGAGAGGGATGCTTGGATGTGACTGCTTACATAAGGTAGGCTTAGACGATGCCCTTAAAATGTTATATGAAATACAAGGCCATGACAATGTAATTTTAATCAGTGTTCATTTTACTCAGTGTTTTCACTATTTTTGGCTGGAGTGCAACCTTCATAGGCCGTTAAAATTGTGAATGACGTCATGTTTCAAGGTGATACCATGTTCTCCGCCAGATGGCATTCGATGTCGGTCATGTTCGCCTGTATAAGATTTTGGAAAAATTAAATATCTCAATTGATATATTTAAGCACTGACAGACACAAAAAGATTAGCTATGTTTGGATAAAGGAGACATCAGTGATCATATGAACCATAAGTATTAGCCTTAGACTTGATGATACATTGAAGCTAAATTACTGTTTCTTTTCCTATGGAGTATTTGCCAATTCTTAGGCTGGCAAACGGCGCTGTGGCATCTGTCTTGAGACGGCGAGGTAACACAACACGCCTCATGCACAATCATGTCATGGATCAGCGTGGGTGTGGTGGCACACAAGGGCATTGGCTCCTTTCTGAAGCATGTTTTTCCTCTTTTCAATTATCCATGCACAGGCCTCTAAAACAATAGGATCAGCATTTTGAAATGTGACTCGGTTGCAAACTTTTGACACGCAATCATTGAGGACGTCATCAGTGTTTAATGTGTATATTTATTTATTTAATTATTACAATTCCATTTCAGACATGTGGATCAACGCACCTTGGTGACAGATTGAGCCTCATCGCACATCTCTGGCTTCTCACCGAATCTGCTGTGTTAGGTCATCACTTTCACATATAACATGAAGTACCAACTGAGAGGAATGGGGCTGGGGTGGGGGGGGGGGGGGGGGGTTATGTGGTAAATAAAAAAAAGAGTGAGTCACACATTCTTCCGAGTAGGCAAAAGTAAGGATCCTATCCACTGCTGGAACTGGGTTCCCAAGAAACTGACTCTCAATCATTGTCATTTTTAAATAAAAAGGAAACATTTTAAAAACCTAAAATACTAAGGAGTACAACTTGTGGCAGCAGTGTAGTATAGTGGTAAGGAGCGGTGCTTGTAACCAAAAGGTTGCTAGTTTGATTCCCCACTGGGGCACTGCTGCTGTACCCTTGGGCACACCTTTTGTAACTAACCCATAATTGCCTCAGTAAGTATCCAGCTATGATATGAGTGTCTGCTAAATGACAATAATGTAATAATGTAATAAGGACCAAATTGTACAGTAGCAGTGGAACAAACAATCTAAAATTTCACCCCCTTTGTGTAATGTCGACAAGTAGCTATGAGAGGACCGTGACGATAATGAGATTCCCAAGAGCAAGCGAGGGCATGTCTCCAGAGGAGGAAACAGGTAAGGTCAGGACCAGGGACACGAATTGAATTAACTCAAAGGCTCAGAAGGTGCTTGTTTCTAATGGCCTTTCATTATGCACAGGATGTCACAGAGGGGTGACCCTGCCCCCCGCTCCACCCCCCCACTCCGATGACCCTTGAGGTGCAGTGGCTATTTCGCTGAATCCTTTGAAGTGGTATAACTATATCACTGCCACCTTCAGTACTACGAACCACAAATTCATCTGTGATCAGGCAGCCCAAAATGTACCTTGTAGAGCATTATAAAACATGGGCTAAATGCTTTTGTAAACAGTAATTCAGCCATAAAATAATCTTCTAGTCAGTGCTGATTACTGGTAAACATCCATGGTGCTACTAACACATAAGAAAGTAAGTGCATGTTGCTCTTTTACACTTATGTGAATATTTGACTAACATGAATTGATAACACAGACGTGCTGAAAGCCCAACATTTTTGGGTTGGAAAGAGGTGAATAACAGTTTGTTTTTGGGAGCCTGCACTGGAAGTGTTCTACAGCCACACAGCTGGAGTGTGGAAAGGCTCTGAAGAAAGTCCCTATGGAAAAAGTGAAACAGTGTAAAATAGAGTGAAATAGGCCTTAAAAGTACTCTGCACTTGTATAGATTGTCCTGATTAGACAAAGATGTAAGCCGACCTGCTTGTTTAAAAGAGTATGTTTCGATTTCAAAAACATCATTTCCCCATGTATGCCAATAGATACCGGCATGATTTCCAAGCGAGGTTTTTGAGGCATACATCTAAAATATAAATCAGTCTGTTGAGTCCATCCTGCCTGAAATTTTACATTTTAGTGAAAGTTAACACTGTAAGGGTGTTATAAATAAAACATTGTTAGCTGTAGATATGGATGGATTTTGAAAAGTAATTGTAAAAAAATAAATGATTGCTTTCATTTCACACTGCCAGGCCCTCTGTGGATCATTCTGTCCAGGCGGCCATATTTCTTTTTGTTTTTATTGGGTATATCACAGGAGGTATAAAAGCCGTCACATGAAATATTTATACTTAGAAGCGTAGAAATATTCTTGTGTTGTCAGGATAGCAAAACTTTCCATTTACAAATATTTTTACAATTTAGGGGAAATGCATGTCTTGGCTTTAATTTAATATAATTAATTTAATTTCAGAAGTACAGTACATTCGGAGGTAGAAGAACAGCTAAAACTAAGTCTAAGATGATTACCAGGTCAAGAAGAAAGCCACTCAAAATTTCTGCAAATTACATCAGACATATTAAAAAATTATGTGTAACAAGAACTCACAGCTTATCAGCTTTTTATATTAAAATGAATAATTAATTTATATCTATGTGGGGGGAGGGGGTGGTTGGAAGCTGGTTATTTTGCCTATTTCTGTCTGGTTTGGTCTCTTTTTACCACATCAGTTTGTGCTGCAAGATACCACACTACATATAACACACAATTAGCTGTCTCCGTGAGTGTTATCACCTTCAGGTGGATGGTTACATGCAGATTAGCTGTTCCACTATTTAATACAAGGAGAGAAATCATGGCTTCGGTGCGGTACATCAGCCATCTATTTACACTCCATAGCTTACACCTCTACATTACTAGTACTACCATATTACATTACATTCATTACATTAATAGCTATACATATTAATACTATATTACATTATTTTCCTTTTGCAGACTTGCCTATGCTTCAGATTGTTTGTGGTAATTTAATGATGTCAGTCCTGTATGAACAGTCTGCATGTTAAAGGGAACATGCTCACAACAGATAATGTAATATTGATGGCATCTCAATAATGTCACCATCAACTTTAAGGAGGTTTTATATACAAATATTTCTAAACTAGTTTGGTGGAACATTGCATATCTACAGTAACATATATGTACACATCATGTATATGAATCTGGATAAAAGCTCTGCTTCATGTCAGAAGTATAAATGTTATTTATACATACTTATCTTGGACGTTGCTCTGGACAATCAGCATCTACTTAATGTCAACAGTGTAATTGTAACGTTATACACACTCATCTTGCACATTGCTAAAGATTAGAGTGTCTACTTGATATAAACCTACCGTTAAATGTACTCATCTTGTATGCCACTCTTGATAAGAGCATCTGCTATGTGACAAAATGTAAATGTACAGTATGAGTAATAATAAATAAGCATTCTGTGGATAATGCCCATTGCCTGATTCCCCTGTTGTCTTTGTCCCCATGGTGTGGTAAGGCTTGCCCTTCCTTTACCCATAATTACTGATGACCTTTCAAGACGCCATCCAAAGAAGGTCAAAACCAATTATTAAGTGTGGGAAACTTCAGCCTCATTCAGATACTTTCTGCACTCATTTCAGTTTTTTTTTAATTATTTCTTTTTTTTCAGCTCCTAATCCTTGCAAGAAACTAAACATAATAATTACAATAAAATAAGACAGTTGAAAGCATAAATTGGATTTAGAGGATTTTATCTGTGAAGGAAAAGTGTGCTTCGACTAAGAAATTACACAAAGCGCTATCTGTAACTGTGTACAATGAATCTAAGTCACTGGCACTTTTGCTTGCACAACAAGTTTCATTTACTGCAGTGACCACTGAACCCATAACCTTTGTCCAGTAACAAAAAAATGCCAACTTGAATTACTCAACCTTAAGGAAAAAGCAGACCGTGATATGAAAGAAAAAATGCCTTACTCTCTAACTAACTGCACAAATAAATATGCTGATAAAAGAAGGCAGCCAAATGAAAAGGCAGGCCTTACTTTTGGATATCTGATAGTGTGTAGTAATGAATAAAGAGATTGTGCTTGCAATGTATAGATAAAATAAGCTTGATGGAAATGTACCTTTGTGTGTGTGTGTGTGTGTGTGTGTGTGTAATGATACACATTCAGTTACATATACTTCATATATGCATACACTTTCAAGCACATTTGATCATCAGTACTCCTGGTACCACAAAGGAAGACAAAATACTAAATTAGCTCTTCCTAAATTAAAAAAGAAGAATCTGATTTTAGAGGAGCCTCATGCAGTTTTTTTTTTTTTTTGTTATGTTGTGCATACATTATTTAGGCGAGGCCCTTGGAAGGGAACATTGGGACAGCACATTGTTGGATATAAACGAAAGCCCGAACGTTACGCAGTCCGTGACTCAAGCGCCCGACGGGCCGGGTCCGCAGGTTTCGAAACCTATATTTGGAGGAATGCTAAGTGACCTTGCCTGCTCGCACTGAGTCTGGGAAACGTGTTCCCGACCCCACATGCAGCATCTCCTCTGTACTGTAATTTACTGCCGCCGCTACGGCTAGCTGGGGGACTTTGACGGACTTATGTAATGTTCCATTTTCCACTTTGTTCAAATAACCACTATCCCCCCAGGCAAGAGGGAGCATTTACTTGCACCACAAGCGCTGCTGCGCAGATAGGGGACGACGGTTTTGTTTTTAAACTCACCTGTACACTTGCAGCTCTTAATGTACTTTGGCTTGAAACACCATCTTAGCTTTCACGCTGCCCTGCTAATGGCTAATTACAAACTTGGCACTATTGATGACTGCCGGGTATTTTAGGCAGCCAAAAGGGAATGCTCCAAAGTTAAAACCCTATTTGCATTTTTTTTTCTCTTTACTTAGTCCCTCCCTTAGAACGCCCTGGGGGAAGGTTGGGATCGAAATGTCTGTGAACTGGATAAAATAATTAGCGTTACCTGGGAAGTGTGACAAAAACGCCCAGCGGTTCTGTCCCCTAGCAGTGTTCATGCATAAACCATTAGTGTCCTACTGTATTAAAGGTGTTATGGCCCTTTTCCCCTGTAACAGCCCACCGCAGATGAGAGCAGCATAAAACGCTCACAGTATTCCCTTGCACATGCTGTGGGTATGATCGACATCAGTCGCAATCCTGTCGTGGAGTTCCAGAGCAAACCCATTTCACACGAGGTCAAGGGCTTTGATTTGTACCTGGCTTCACTTTATTGGTCAATTTCAGGAAAGGAGTTAATGATTTTCGGGGCTTTTTCAGCCTGGCCAGAGACACGGGCCAGTGGAAATCACAGTGGAAAAAAAGAGAGAGGAAATATAACCGTGTTGGGAAGGGAAAAAAAAAGTACGGGCTGGGGAATAGCTAAAAATAGAATGTGAGCTACCCTAATTTTCACCGTTCCACCATCTCATACTAAATATGGAAGAAAGCAGTGACCCCTATGTGGATGTGCATAATTCCTATTACGCAATAGCGGCTACAACCAAGTGGTCTCTGCAAGGGACACAATTATAGATCTCTACATTTATGTACAAATTAAAGGCACGATCAAAAGCCCCCAGCCACACGCGAAGGGAGGATATAGTCACTCTAACACTCTCTTTCGATGAGCAATGGCACTAAGCTCCTTATTGGTGTTATTTGCGTCTCTGCATTAACATGGGGGGGGGGGGGGGGGGTTGTGTAACTGTACACTCATTTTAGAATTTATTTGGAGGGGTGGGGATGGGGGGGGAGGGGGTGACTGGCAAGGTGACCAGGGTGTCAGCCTGACATTTGTGAGGGGCCAAAAGAATGACTTTCACTCTGTCGTTTGAAAGCTAGAGTGTGAGACACATGCACGCGCACACACACACACGTACAAACACAAGCACAAACAAGCACACATTCACAATGTGGTTGCATAATACAAGCACACTGCACTCATTCTCGCAGCCATCGGTTCAGGGTTTAAATTCAGAGTTGCCATGAATGATTAAAGCAGTAATCACTCCCCTGCCTGTCCTTTTTTTAATCTTCACAGCCCATTCGATTAACCTTTTGGATTAGACCTCGCACTGTCCTCTGTATCCACATAGCAGGCCTAAAATAAGTCTGTATATAATAAGGAAGCGATCACAGACAGTTAACATAATCCTAGACTATACACTTGGCAAGACTCACTGAAATAAAAAAAAGAGAGAAAGAAAATAACTCACGGGTAGTGAGCTAATCCTGCAGGTTAGTATGATTTAATAAGTATAAACTGCTAGATCTATTGATTTTGGTTATTGGACTTTTCAGGGATGGGGGAAAAACAAGTGTCTTTCATTGATTTCCTGGTCCTGCGTTGGTCATTTGTCTCATGGCCTTTTGTCCTCCCGCCAGCTCCCAGAGGTCTAATGTCACCTCCACATGGCTGCCCTAACTGGCAGCAGGCTGGCCGGGGAGCAGAGTACATTCCCAGAAGTCGCTGACTAATCCACACCTCTCCTCCTCCCGCTGAACGTCCCGAGTGCGTGAGTCTTCCAGCAGCAAAACACGGGATGGCCGTCCCCCCGCTTGTCAATCTTCATCTCCTTTCTGAAAACCGAAGCCCCACAGGCCAGAGGTGGCTTTGTGAAACTCAAAATGGGCGGGGGCTGTTCTTGCGCGATCTGTTGACCTGAGCCAATCACAGTGCTTCGCTGCAGAGATCGGCATCTCTTGATTCAATCAAATAAGGTAATGACTGGCTGTGCGTACATCAATGCATGCGGGGTTCATGAAGACCAACACCGCTAAAAGCTACTTCTGCAAAACAAAAGTAATGCAATTAAATAAATGTAATGCAGGCTTGCATAGGTAAACCTACGGACATTTTAATATCTACCTCGATCTTCCAGTCCTCTTCCTTGAGCCGAATACTTAGTCCACATTATCGAATTATGTAGATTCCCATAATTATTGCTGCAGTGCATGATTTGCAAAAAAGCTATTGTAGGAGCCATTTGTGTATTATATAAGATCATCAATCAAATACCTCAATGATAATACATGCATGCAAACACACATTTGATTATAAGTTTGTGTTACACAGTTCTACAATCCGTCAAAGAACTTCATAGTTGAAAAGATTATAATTAAAAGGAAATTATGAATTTAATCATTGCAGGAAGTCACTACATCACTGTGACATCTGTTAGGAAATGGCCAGTTTTGATTTATTTCTTCTCTTAGGAGCACCTTGAGAAATGATCTTTCAATGAATTAGTACCATGTGACTGGTCTGTTTAGCTGCAGCTGCCTTAAGTACATGTGTTTGTGTGTTTGTGTGTGCACATGCCTATATTGTGGATATGCATAATTGAGTGTGTTTGTTTACTTTTTTCTATTGCACAGATTCCCTATGCTGGTTTAATTAATTATTCAATGCAGGCAAGTGACAACAATCCAGAGTTTCATCAATTAATCAGAATATGTGCTGATGCTTTAATATAATCCTAAATGTGGCCTGTGAAAGGTCTATCATTCGAGTTAGATAAAGATAGAATGTGGAATGTGGAAAGAGGAACCGTTTCCCTGGAGACACTAAAATGCTGACCTTCTCTTTATTTCAAATTACACTGTGACAAATGGCTGAGTTGAGGACACGGTCTTTCCTTTAACCATGTAATGTAACGCATCAGTAATATTCTTTTGTGAAATAAAAGCCCTGTACAGACCAAAGGTGCACAGTAACTTCTTTCAGAGACACCTTTTTTTAGAAGATCATCAGTTTATGCACATTTGTATAAACTGTCCTTAAATTATTCATTAAGAATACCACAGGAAAATGCAAGAAATTTAGTACATATGTTATATAATATGGGGGTTTGTGTGTTCATTTTCTATTTTTAAGAGCTGCTGGCTCAAAGTTAAAAATATTGAAACATTTTCACAAAATGTCAGTTTCATGCAAGGAAATTTTCTATAAGTTGTTGTCCCTACAACTTATATGGTACATCACAAGTTAATCTTACTCCATGAGGCAAATCTTAAAGGTCATCCTGGTCTTGTATAGTTTAACATTTTATGAGTGCATTGTGGGAAAGGTTGTGTGTTTAGGACATATTTAATTATGTAATTTTTCCTGTTCAGGTATGTTGCTTTTAATAACTATTTGTTACCATGGTCACCCGTTCGAACTTAGTCTTGTTCCTTTGTGAATGATTAACTGAACCCTTGTGACTTTTTTTCTTTCTTCTATATATGCTTTGTTTTGCATTTCCATGGGTATTCAAACAGGTATTGAGGTGAGACAGAGGTTGTGATAGGGTTTGATATCTGACTACATTAATTCAAATGACTGTGTTCCAAGACCCAGCGGGTGCAACTAGGCACAAACTGAAAATTACAAGCCTCTTCACAACCTGATCTTGTAATATCTTTGAATAATAATATATTAAATATTCATTCAAGTCACACACAATTATTGGAACACTTTTATCTGGATACCATCTTACCAGCAATATCATCCTAAAATGCATGCCTACCTACAGCATAACTTTCATTCTGTTTGGATAAAACTGACTCTTTTTTAGACTACTCTATTTGTACAGCATTTGCTGTAGATATCACGCAAAGCAAATGAACCCAGGAGTATCTTCCCCAGAGGCGTTTAACAGCAGCTATCTTTAGATTAAAGAGAAAGGGGCACTCATTCCACTATATTTGGAGTCTGAGACATGAGCTTAAAACTAAAAAGTTAAAAATCAAATCGTAGCTTACTGGTAATATCTGCTGCACAGTACCTGATAATGCCCACATTTTGTCCATAATAACAAATGACACACAGTACACAAAATACTCAAACAAGGACTATTCATGTCACATCCTTGGATTTGAGTGGGGAGAATCAATTTGTATCAGTTCTCTCACAGCAGCATTATGTCGCTATTGCTTTGCTCTTTACTGCTCTCATTGGTAAATGCAGTTTAGTCTCCAAATGAAAAGGACTTTTAGGTGAGTTGTCTCTAGTCAGGGATATTACACATTGATAACCACTGCATGGAAGAGAACGTCATGCATCCAGATGCTTGATGCATTAGCCGAGAAGTGTTCCTTGATGCATGCAAAATCATCAACTCCAATGGGCAATGCTGGACCATCTGGTAAGAAACCTCCTGATGTACTAGCATGCGGCTGACTTGTTGTACGTGAAGAAAATGAATCCTAAAATGAAGCATAACAGTGTCTAGATATGCATGTGATGTCTAAAAGACAGTACAGCTGAAAATGCAGGGGTACTATGTTTTTCACCCGTAGGTTTCACCTTTTTAACCTGAACGTGAAGCTGATGGGCATGTCCAAATAATGCAAATTTCATTTCACAGGTCCTTGAGACATGCTTCCAGCTACCATTTATACGTAGTTTGGCAAATTCAAGTTGCCCTCTTAGTCTGCTTGCGGCTTCCTGAAAAGAGACTTCTTCCTTCCAATCTAGCCATGGTCTCAACCATGTTGAGGAAGAACCCACACTCACTGTGAAATATGGTGGTGGTGGTATTGGGTGGGGGTTGTGTTTTTGCGTTGTTTTGCATCTTTTTTTCTGGAATAAAATGTATTATTTGGGAACAGTATGGCCTTGTTCTGTTCCTATTTAGATCCTATTTGTTCTTATTTAGTCAGGAATGTAAATAAATATGGAGGGTACTGTATGTGCTCACCAGAGTGACCAATTTGGTAGCCCTGTCAGGTCTTGCTGTAGAGGTGCTTTACCATTTCTTGGTATCTTTTTCTTTTTTATTGCCCAAAAAAGTCAGCCTTTGACATGCAGAAAGTCATGATATGCAAGTTTTGTTCTACTGTATGTCCATTTCTGTGATTTGCGACTCTGTCCCCCTAACCTCTCCGCCCAAAATCTCTGGTCCGTGGACATTGTAGCCACCCATTCCTGCCCTTGGACTCAGTGCAGTTCCCTGTGCTTCTCTGTGAATGAGGTCATCTGTTTCTCTGGCAGCACAGTGTGTGCCTCACCTTTCAGTGTTTGCATTTTCAGTTTGCTGGCACTGTGGGAAAGCACACACTGGGTGACCAACATACCTCGGCAAGGAGAAGCCTGGACTCTATGAGCGAATCACTAGCAAAACAAAAAAAACCAAACAGTAGAAGCAGGCTAGCAGTGTTTTCTTCTTCCTCCCACTGCTCATTTTGTGAAAGCTGTGCATTTTTTCCCAGTCACGGCACACAATTGTACACAAAGATTTGGACAACATCATGAACAGGCGATTATGAAAAGCACAGAGACACCATTACTCTAAGTGACACAGAGTGCTTGGCTCCTTTCTGACTGCTGAGCAGATCAAGGTGCTACTGCAGAGAATGGGGAGAGAGAGTACTCTGGTGCTGATTGGGTGCCCAGAAACTCCCTGAACATTCTTTGTTAGTTCATTGTTCCAGAGCAGTGTGACAGTCTGCCAATCCAGGGCTTCCATCATCCCTACAAGCCAGATAACAGGTGGGTTGTGGCAGGGTCAGAAAGCCCGGGTTTAAGACCAGGAAGTGAACCTGTAACCCACTGTTCCATCAGCCTATTACCACAGTGCCTCATGGCTCTGGCGTATCAGTATCGTCACCAAGGACCTTTTTTAAATCCAATTACCTCGGTAACCTTGCCAGACGAGATTGTCTTTACAAGGGATGTACCCTCTAAAGGGAAACTCACGTCACATGATTATTCTGAGAGAGGGCGGAGTCCTGCTCAATTGGTACGTGGTTTGTTTAGACAAATATTTGTCATATAATCCTGGATCTCCATAAGAGATTTATTAAGGCAAAGCAAAGCATAGGGGTTGATTAATTCCACTGGGTTTAAAGAATACATTGCAAAGAGATTTCTCCTTCTTGTCCTTCATCTTACCTTGACAAGGGCATGACGTGACAGTCCAGCACAAACAGCCCCCACATGCAATGTTTTGCACCCCAAAACCTCAGAACAAATAGCAACAGAGCAAACAAACCATACATCAATAATTCCTTTAATTGAATTTCAAAAGAAAAATGTTTCTCATCCTTGTTTCATATTAAATGAGTACAGGAGCGTGCAGTGGAAGAGTTATTTGCAGTAGTCGCATATGGCTGGAGTAGGATGGTTTATTCCCTCCAAATCCTTCAGACTGACTGCGTCTGATCTCAGGTAATCTCCTGTACAAGTTCTGTTACAGTGGAGGGTCTTAAAGGAACACCATAAGGCTGGTCATCCAACACAAAGCATTGCTACTCTTCAGTTACTGTCCCTACTTTATTTGTTAAAATATTGTTTACCATTACGTCATGCTATATTTGTACAACATGGTGGTGACGGAGTGGACCTTGCTCATGGGAGACTGGGGTACAGTCCTCTTACACCTTCCCACAAGGCAAGGCCTTGATGGAAAAACCATGAAAGGTGGAGAAAATCTGTGTCTCTCCTACCTCCAAAAAGCGGACCCGTATGCTGGAGATCATCAGTGCTAATCATCATAAGTGAGCGATAACTGTGAGATTGGTGTCACAAGTAATATTTAATCAATAGTTTAATGTAATTTTTATGAGCTGCCACATACACAGAGAAACTCTGTGAATAAGATGAACTATATATATATATGTATGTATATATATACATGAATAAATAAATCTGGTCTGATAACCTCTCAGCGCTGGATTTGCATTTGCATGGAAATGGGGTTTTGTCTTTTGCACAAAATCTTCCCTCTGGCACTTTCACTTCCCGGAAGACAGGAAGGTGAGATAACTAGTGGAGTAAAGTATTCGCTGGTATCTTACACTTACGGTGCCTGTGAATCAACCTAAGGTAGCAACTAATAGCTAACACATAGCATTCATGCAATGTGGCAACAATACTGTTTTTGTCCCCACTTTGTAAGAATGTTGCTTATTCTAAGGAATCATCCCCTGTGTCGTATTGAACACAATTAACATTTCTCAATGCTTCATTTACTAAGAGGGTTTTTGTGGGCTTCACAATGACCGCATAACCAGATAATAATCGCTTATAACCAGATATATAGCATGTGTAATTCCTGTGAAGAGAGAGTTCCTGTTTTGCAACCATACATGTTTACAACATTTATTTTAAAAGAAGTTCAGTTTTAAGTTTTATGTTTTTTGCAAAAAACTGGGAAAGTGAGCTAGAGTGAGAAAAAAGGCAAACTGAAAATGAGTCAGAAAAGGGAATATAAACTTATGTTTCTCATACTTAGTTGAGAGTGTTTTCGTTCAGTGAACTTTTGATGGTGAGCTGAAGGTTTCCTTTTTTATCCTTTGAGTCTGCGTACTGTCACGCCTGCCCTTTAGCTAAATAAACACCTGTCTGAACACTGTGATTTACGCCATGGCTGTGATTATGTTTTTAGTGTCCTGTCATTCCTGAACTGTCACGCAATGTGTGACAAAATACTGATTATTTATACTGTACTTCATGTGTAAGTACACTTAGATATTCATTTAGTTATACATTATTAATCTTATGAACTGCTGACTTAATGTCATATTTATCTATCCTTTCTTGTAAAAAAAAGTATTCGAGAAAGAAACTGCTTATAACAGTGCATCTAAGAAAAATAGGATTTGATTTCCAATGATGTGGTTTATGACAGGGTCTTCAGGAATGTGTGAACTTTGTACAATTCTGAATTCTTGAGTTTATACAATACTTTTTCTTTTCCATATAGGCAAATCCAACACAGTTGTGAATCTTGTAGCAACAAGGCTATTCATAGAGGTTTCAGAAAGTAAAAGCATTCAATCTCAAAGAGTCAAAAATTCAAAGATTTGTTCTTCTTGCAAAAAAAAAGTACATTATTTGCATAGCAGTTTTCATCCAGGGCAATTTGTACATGTTATGTTTTTTTTTTATTTATGTACATTTATACATACACATTTGTACATCCTGGCATTTCTTTAAGCAATTCATTGTAAGTGGCCAATGTAGCTCGGGGGTACAGTGACAGTGAGCGACTTATCTGTACACAAACCTGCCTGTAACAAAAAGGCTTAAAATACTCTGAACAAAAGGCATGTGAGCCTTATCAGGGTCAGGAGGTCAGGGATTGACTCTCCCACTCTTCTTTAAGATACATCTAGAGCAATAATTGTGACTGACAAGACAAGAGAATGCTATTTTCCCCATGTGTGCACCGATAAACGGTTCACCTTCCTCCTACATTCGGTCTAATCAATGTTTGTTGTGCTTTGATTTCCTCTATAAAGAACACCACAGTTGGAGATGGAGAAGGCGGAACAGATCACTCAGCATGTTCAGGAATGCAATATCACAAGGCCTGTACTGTTAGGCTGTGTTCATATACTAATATCCACAGCTGCCTTCAGATTCTGAAGTTACTGCTGTCGTGTGGAGAGCATAAACCAAGTTGCAATTGATTTGGGATGCGTGAGGCAGTTCCCTTACACTTCACTGTTGCATGAGACCAAACACAAGGGCCCTCTCACACAGCAGCCCGCTAAACCAAACATAAATCTCTGCTTTGTGTTGTGATGCAGTTTTATGCTCAGATTCTCCAATTAGACGCAGATGATTAGATCAATGCACCCTTATAGCATAAAGACTACGCAATCTGGTCAGCACATGCATTAAACCAAGCTGAGCAAGAAGGACGATCCTTGTTCATGAAGGCTGTTCACAGGGCTACCAATCTCATGCAACCAGCTAAAGGAGGAGCATTTCCTGCACAACACACAGAGCTCAAAACCACCTTTAGAATAAAGCTCGCCTTCTGCGCTTCACTAACACTCAACCACGGTTTGATGCCCAAGCAGGGCACAAAATCCAAAGGCAGAAGGATAACTGTCATTTCAGATCCTAAGCGCGTAAGCCAACACAACCTAACACTCATGTGAATAGGTCTGGATTTATCTTCTTTTGATTCTGGTGGGCAAACAGCAACAGTTCTTCTGCGTTAGCAGCATAGCCAGCATCAGAGCTTCCTGTTAGCAACCAGATCCTCCCAGACAGAGGATGGAAGGATGGAAGGAATGCATGAGCTGAATATCTGGTCTGAGTAAAATATTTTTGCACTAGTTTAAAAGATAGCTGGAAAAGTCACTAGATCACATTTCTCTTTGACAAAGGTTGATTTGTGCTGATGCAACCTACAGTAATTTAAATAAAATTTTAATTTTATTGATGGTTAACTGGTTGTGTGCAGACCTACTCCTTAAATGTTTATTTTATCACCGTTTCCTTTTTCAATTTTTTCACAGGGTGAGATCAAAAGCAACCCTTTTGAATATGTATCAAGCGGGCCACACAAGTTGGCCGTCCGTCATTAATTTGGCATTCCTTTTTTTTTCATAAACGAACTGAGCCGACCTCTACGCCCCGCTAATCTGCTTAAAAAGAGGGCCGCGGCGCAGCTCTGACGGTCGATCACGCCGAGTTAGTCGTTCAATCAGTTATTTGACGGGACATAACCGAGTTTCTGCCCTTCCCCTTCAGGGGTGTTCTGTCTACAAAGAGGCCGGTAATTCAATCTTTCAGCCGCTCTGTATTGGACTCCCAGAGGTGCTGTTACTCGTGATTGCATTAGACAGAGAGTAAAAGAGCCGGATCCTCCTCGGTTTTCACTGTATCGCGGTACCTGCTCACGTTGGCTGGGTTGCCGTAGCGCCAATGCAACAGTGGCATGCATCAGTGATGTACAGTGAAGTGGTTATGACTGTGAATTCCCTCACCTGTCAGTTAATCTTGCTCGTTCCAATGCCTCATCTGGTTGTGGGTTCCTATTCCAGAAAGAGCAGTGCCTTTGAATAGCTCATGAGCTATTTTGGCTCAGTTGCACTAAAGTAAGTGAAACAGCTGTATGATGAGTTACACAATGTTTAAGTACAGTGAATGTCTGCAAATTTAAACAGCAAGGCAGTAGCACCAAACATGCAGTAAAAATATGGCTATCACAGTGGATTGTTCTGCGTGCTCGAAATCCAGATACCAAATCATGACACCAATCAGGGCGGCAAATGATACCACTTGATAATTTTCGAAAAGAGCCATAATTGCCATAACAATACACGATGTATTGTAATGTGATTACCGCCACGGGTCAACAATGTAGGCCATGCTGCGCGAGGATTGTTTGATGGCTCATAATGTAGGTGATCAGCTTGTTTGGGCAATGTTAACGTGAAGTGATTATCGAGCGCAGTTTGGATTGGTTGAAATTGACAGAAAGCAAATAGCGCTGAGAACTCTTGTGTGAAAATAATCAATCAAGTGATGTTAAATAGCTCTTATTGCTGCAATGATGAGAACCTTTTTAAATATCATTCAAGTAACATGTTTTCTGTTATTTCGTTCAGTCCAGCACAATGAGAATTTATCATATGAGTGCTAATAAAACATAATCAGACACAGGTTCTTGATGCAAGACGTCTTAAAAAGACATCTTTCATGAAGTACTCTTTGGAGAGGGCAATTTTCATAGATGCTATGCAATGCTGTACTCTCCAGGGTTGTCCTCAGGTGGAAGAAGCTGTTGTAATAAATTGACATTGAAGAATACACCCTTGAGTAGAGAAACAATTACATGTACACCATCCTCCACACAGGCATGTTTACGTCTGAGGATAAAAAAGCGCATAGATTCTGCTCATCACTTTGTCTCTCTGACATCTGACATACGCCTCAAACCGATTAGGCTTGATTGCCTAGCATGACCAGGGATGAAGATTTTGGCGTCACACATTTCAAAATACTTTTTAAAAAATGATATGCTAAGCTGATAAACCTTTCATTTTTCCACAACAGTGACGTGTCAGCTAAAGCTGTCACAATAGCTAAGCTTTCTTTCCCGCTGAAATAAAAGAGAAGAGGAGGAAGTCTAAACTCTGGTCACATAAGGTTTGCTGAACTCGAGGTTGGAGAGAGTTTTGGCTGACCTCGAAGTACTACAGGTTCAATCCCCACCACGTCACAACGCACAAGGGCAAACAGTGACAGTCCTCTGGCGTTCTGTACAGGGGAGCAGGCCGCTTCGTGTCCCAGAATGCCCTGACCCTGTGAATCATTCAGACTCAGACGGTGCCTCGTTTGAACCCTAGCCGGTATTACCAGGGCAGCGGACAGGAAGGGAAGCTATTTGGGGAGCAGGAGGTTCAGTGCTGTTCACACCCTCCATTTTTTAAGCTCGTCTTGGAAAGAGCCGAGCTGCTGACTTTGGAGGCCAGTCAGCACTTTTAGCCAATCTAAATTTGGCTTGCCTCATTGCGCTCATATAGACATTCCATCTGCGGGCTGAGGCTTGGGGGAGGAATGAAATTGCCACTGTTTATGTCTAACCCTTTTATAATGTCAAACAAAAACACAAATATAAAATATAGTCACCATAGCCATTTGAAAACCAACAGAATTCCATTAGGTTCTGTTGAGAACATAAAGGTTAGGGTCCTACTTACTTTCTGTACCGTGTACTGTACAAGGGTACTTTTTGCCCGCATCATTAATTCCAGCAGGTGCTGTCTGTGTACCTGACTCAATAATTTATGATCCTCTGTTCGGCTGAGCCCTCTGGGGCTGTGTTTTCCAACAATAGAAGCAGCTTGTATAAGCAACGGACAATACAGATGTGTCTGTTCTTCCTCGTCATCAACTCCCCCCCACCCCGGCACAGCAGAGAAAGAATGATGGATTCGCCGCTTGTGTTATTGATTCCTTTTAAATCACATCAGCGAGTGAGAGTGGAGTTGCTCTTGGTCATGCATTCCAAGCGAGGATGAACAAAACATTTTGCTTTTTCTGCTGAAGCCTGTAATATGTTTGTGGGCCAATGCATGTCACTCAAACAGATTGTAAACATGACTTGGTGCACCAGCAGCACTGATGGTGTTGTGGTATTACAATTGGTTCGATACATGTTACATTAACGCATACTGCGGATACTTGCAGTTCTGTAAACTGTGGTTTTCATCCCGTTTTGTACTGTGAAATGTTTTCTTTACTTTCTCTTTTCTTAAAACTATCTTTGAAGTGGGCTAAAATGCCTCTCTGTATCCTTGGAAAGCACTGGTGTTTGAAATGAAGAGACCGATTGTCTACGGTCCTTAAAATTTCAGAGCACATGCAGTTCTCTCCAGAGGACACACTCTAATCCCCCATTGCTAATAATAATTATGTCACGTGTTTTATTGGACCACTATCAGGCAAACAAAAGAAGGGATTACACTGTATTTAAAGTGAATATGAGTGCACATACGCATGCTGCACATACATGCAAGAGCATAAATGAGGTTTAATTGGCATGTAAAGCCTTGTTTGTACATGCGCAACAAATGCCCCCAAGTAAAAGCATCCAGTAAACCACTGCATTTGTTTTTTTGTCTGCTGGGCAAATCCGTTTTTAGGCTCCATTCAAGTTAGGCCAGCCGTTATGTAATGTTACATAACTACCCTCAAACAGTAGCAGTGACCTCTCTCTAGTCAGGACAGGCAATTAGGTGCATCGGCTTCGGTGCAGCAGTTAATTGGTTCTATATATAACAGCTTGCGCCGTGCTGCAATCACCAACTGCAGCAGCATTCACAATGGCGGCTTTAACGCCTGCATTTATTCATGGAGTGCATCCGTCTGCATCAGGGAGGTAAAAAAAAAAGGGACCGGCTCTCTCCTCCCTCCCTCCCTGCTTTGTCTGTTTTTTATTTTCGGACTCATCCGTATTCCTGCCCCATTCCCCGGGAAGGAGAGCCAGCACCACACGCCCACGCGCCCTCCGTGTGCCCTGGCCGCAACTGCCGCTGGTGGCGCGGCGTGTGCCCGTGTGACGGTGACCTTGAAGTGGCTTCACCATGGGGGTTTTGGGGCGTGACGAGACGCTCGCAGAGGCAACAGGGGAGGACCAGGATCGGCGACCGCCCTGGCCTCCTCTCTGTCCAGCTCAGTCCTGCCCCCCCCCTCCCCTCCTCCTGCATTGTACAGCGTGCGGGTGGGCGATTCTTTGCAAGCTCACCAGCGGCGAGGTCCGGGGATGGTCCGAGCGCGCCGCAGAAACACATCACGTCACCTCTCCCGCGCATGGAGGTGCACGCCCTCCCTGCACGTCTCCCTGCACCTGCTAATTTGCACATAACAGGGCCCGCCGGTGATGCGCGCGTGTGGCCACGTGCCTCACATCTGGGAATATTCTGCATAAACAGGTCCTGTAATGAAGTCCTGCAGACATCCAGATCGATAGTCATTACCAAGACCAGGGCTAAGCCTATCATCTGCTGCAATTAGCAGCTCAGCCAGGAAAATTCAAAAACCAATGAATTTTGAAAAATAGGGGGAGGGATCTAATTAAATGAAGCATTCTATTCCTTTCTCTGCAGTTTTTTCAGTTTTTTTGCACCAATTAAGCAGCCACTTTCCTTTTTCCTACCTTCCACTTTCCCTTCACTAGGACATAAAGCTGAATTTGTTCATTTTATCATGGTTGTGCATGCACTTGCGTCTTCTTTGCAAGCTCCTTTCCTGTTCTGCTCATTATCTGAAGCGCTGGTACAAATCAAGTCACTGTGCTTCAGACCTCAGAGCTGTGGATGTGAATCCTAGGAAAAGGCATAGACCTGGTAACTTTCACTGTTGTGTCTCTAGTAAAGCATCACCTGCTGAACAGAAAATTAAAAGTCACCTTGGATATAGGTGGCTGCTGAGAAACTGGATAAAGCCATACCGACACCGCAATAAGGGGAAGCAAAGAATTTGGTGCCAGCTGCACCCAAGCAGAATCTAGCCATAAAACGCCCAGCAGATCTGATTTGAATTAGGCTATTGTACAGCCACCCTCTATGCCGCGTGCTCATATAGCGCCCACGATTGTCTTTCTCTCTGACCAGACAGAGATTAATTACGTTCAGATGATTCCGAGCAACTTGGCATCTGCCGCCACAGGGCCGAGCACGAGCCGGAAACAATGCGGCCATTTTAGACAATTAGTCTGGGACGGGCCGTGTCTCCTTGATTCACGGAAACCTCTCTTCCTCAACAACTGTGCCGGGCTTTGGCGAACCGAGGGTCTGCCCCCTCTGCCGCTCCAGAAGCGAATGGGGTGGGGAGATGTAGCCACAGAGGGTCGCATAAA
The DNA here is from genome assembly GCF_013368585.1 of Megalops cyprinoides. Taxonomy (NCBI): domain Eukaryota; kingdom Metazoa; phylum Chordata; class Actinopteri; order Elopiformes; family Megalopidae; genus Megalops; species Megalops cyprinoides. The sequence goes on from NC_050603.1 coordinate 15,661,617, forward strand.
GGACGAGAAAAGGGGAGCAAATGGCAAGACAAAGCCAGAGAAAAAGATCAGGGGGTTTATGGGGCAGGACGTGAGCACGCCATTGTCTTTCGCACAATGCCAGACACTTGAGTGACAACGGGAGCACATCTCCTCTCTGACAATATGAGACTATTCACAAGACAAATTAACATTTTATTCAACTGCTGGGTATGCAAATGTTAACCCTTATGTTCAGCTCTGATTTCCACCAGGCAGCAGAAGCGAGGCCCTTTTTGGAGCAGTAGACCTTAAAGTCATCACTTAAAAGATATATTTAAACTGAGATTTTCAGTGATGTTTCATTTCCCTGGAAAATTCCAGAAGTGTTTGAAAATAAACACCAGGTAAAATGTTTAGTTGAAGGATGAAGTATGAAGCACATACTAAGTAACTGGCTTTTACAGTTTACCAAACATTTGTGTGTTTGCTTGTATACAGAACTACAGACACATTTTTAAATACAATTAATATCATGCTAATGATATTATTCAGTGAAAACAAGAGGTGTTGTCTTTCAAGGCATGTATGTGATACTGAATATCAAGAATCCAACAGCAATGTAATTTCTTGTTATAATCTAATTAAATAATTATGGCATATCCAATCTTATTCAGTGTAGAGCGCCCCTGCATGGCCTCTCCCAGGGGTCTAAGCCCTCTAAAGTAAAAACCCTTTTGATATCTCAATAAAAGCCTTTTCCTTTCAGAGAATGTAAGACAATGCGTGAATCAGTAGGTCTTGTTTCCTTAATTCATGTCAATCATTTTTCCCAAATTCACATTTACAAATATGTTTTTAATATTTCTTATCCTATTGTGTAGTTCAATATGATATCTAACATTTATGTTAAATATGTGTCATAATTGCTAATTACTTGTAATATTTTTGACCTAGCCAAGGATGAATGATCATTACTCCAAAGAGCCCTGTAGAAACATTTCCCATAAGATGGATAGAACAAGTGCTGTGTCTTTAATATGGGCCAAGGTCATTTGTTTTAAATTCTCTGCATATTTTTAAAACCTGTATTATATGTAATTATTATATCTTACATTAGTAGAGTACTTATTATATTCACTTATTATGCATATTTGTACTGTATGTGCACACATTTCTTTTGAAAAAAGAAGCAATATTTTACCATCTTCAGGTATTAAGGCATATGACTAACGTATGCAAAGCAAATAACTTGTGACAAGGCTAAGAATAGGCAGTCTCATTGTACATTGACATCTAATGCAACATGGGATATTTCACTGCTCACCCTGCAACATTATTATTCTGTGCTTAATGCAGAATCAGAGATGAACATTGTCAACAAACTGAGGTAATTAAACCTATGGGAACGCAAAGTGCATTCTCTGCATTTTGATTCGCGCCCAGTGCAATGCAAATTGGCTGTTGCTTGTTGGTAGATCATGGTGCGAAAACATGAAGACCCAGTGTCTTAAATGAGGACCCTCAGGGCTACAGTATGTGGGCTAAGAAAGAGAATAAAATTAGTTTTTAAATCCTGACAGGAGGGCTATCATTGCCTTTAAAAGAGAATGCAATCTGCTCAGAAGCAATGCATTGCACTGTGGATGATTCCATAATTTAAATCATATGGGTATAATTGCTCCATGGAGCTCAGGAAAGGCTAACATTGCAGAAGGCCTGTATTTTACGTTTATGATATTATGGCAGTTTCTATTTGTGCAAGGTTGTCATATTTTAAAGGATGAGTGGAGGTTTCAGTGCAAAATGGCTGTCTTTGCTACTTGGTATGAAGCACTTTGAGATACATTAAAGGAAATTGAAGACACCATATAAATCCAGCTCATCATTACCCTGATGTGCACATTAAGAGTCTACCTCTGTATGCCAATGTGTAAGTGTACTGTCTCTAAACAAGACAAGATGAACTGAAGTTGAATGGCCGAATCCTTAGCCCAGATATAATACAAAGCTTGCGCTTTAATGAGAATAGGAGTCAGAGTGAAAGGCCTATCTCCATGGAGACCAAATCATCCTCAACATTTCTCTTCAAAGCAGCGCTGACAACTCTCACCCTCACCTCTGTGCAAATCTACAAAAGGTGCATGAGCCTGTAACTAGCCATCTCTCATATATGTTGCTTACATTGCCTCTATTGTTTCAGAGCAGCAAGCAAGCCAAACCATCAAAAATATAGCAGTTCTGGAAGATCTGGGCATAACACGAAAATCACATACTTCCCCATGAATGGAGGTGGATAGACTGCTCTTAAGTATAAAATAATAAGTGGTTCACCTTTACTGTTTCCTTGAAGTTCAAAGGAGCTGTGGCAGCAGATGATCGTGCATAAATGAGAGCACTGTGATCAGCTGAAATCGTGAGCGTGCGCAGAGGACAGGGCGTCTTGTTTATGATTTACTGAGACGTTTGGTCCACTTGACACCACTCAGTGCTAAACCCGGGATCCGTGAATAGGCGGCAGTTAGTGTGTGCCGTATTGAGAGTGTGCTTCATTGAGGTTGATCTAGGTCAGTGGGCCCATTACTCTGAGACCAGAATATGAATAACAAAGTTCAGCAGCTGTGCAGTTCTTACCTTCCAGACGCTGCATGAATATGTATTACTATCAGAGCATCGTCCAGCCAGCACCTCCTCTGCTTTCCCTGCACAGACTGTGGTTTCGAGAGGGGGGGTTGGGGGGATTTACCATGGCAACCGCGGTGACAGAAGGCAGAGGGGTCGACTGCCACGCGACCCCATGCGAGGGAGGCGGCGTGCTGGACTGAAATGAAAACACCCCCAGCAGGAACGCTGCGACAGACCCATCACACAGTGCCTTGTATGCCCGGAGTCACATTTAAACAGTTAGCATTAGCATTACAAAGAAATGACGGTAATGCTATGCAGGTAGTATTATGCTCCGCCGTCCCCTTCAGACGGAAGTTGTGCAAGACACAGCATTTCGTTTGATGCGGCACAGTGTTGCCTGCAGATGTACCAGTCAAAAAAGGCAGAATTTTGAGAGGCCTATTACGGAGTCCCCTTGTAGTGTCACATCCAAGCCATGGAAGAAATTCCCTCAGAGGCAAATAAATTGTTAGCAGAGTGGTTTGTTGTGCGTTCTGCAATAGGTGGATGTTCTCTGACAATCTAGCTCTAAAATCTGACTGTTACAGGGCAGAAGAGAAGAAAGTGCATTTCATGACTTTGGGGAATGATCCTGCAACATGCTTTCTCATTGTGGTCTTTCAACGCTACCCAGAACCAGCAGCAAAAAAAAAGAGTGATACGGCAATAAAAGAGAGTAGGTAACCACGGTAACAACCGAAGAGGCTGGCTTCGGGGGCGATCCGCACGACAACACATGAGGAGGCGGGAAAGAAGGAATATGGTCACCTTGGGTGAGTCACAGGAACACCACCTCTCGCAAACAATATCGCGTCTTACGCATGAGGCGCAGTGGCCTTGTGTGCCTGGCATATCCTGCTTGTGTTTTTCTGCTCCGCAGTACAAACACCCAAAGCCCTCGGTGGACTGCTTGTGCTTCCGAAACGCTGCCCTTGATCAGAGCCTGTTTTTTTCCCCTGATTGAAGTGCATCATCGTAGCGGCACTCGCATACGGTAGAATGGCAACAAGGTTTCTGGAAATCACAGAGGCACTTCCAAGGAACAAAATAACCCAAGTTGAAAGGGGGAGAACTAAATGACAGAGGGCTGCGTTTCTCAATAACAACATCAGTAACATCCACATGATGACCCCCCATCCACTTAAGATGTCTCTTATTTACTTACTGGCTTTCATAACCAGAGCTGCAGGCAAAAGCTATCACTTTGTGGACTCCCAAGACAAAGAAAGCAAATTCAAGCTCATTTGCTTAGCACTGGGAATCAAACGCTAATGTCCTAAAGACATCTCTATTAGGAGCCACTCAAAGGCAATATATTTTGGGTGGAGATAAAATGAAGTACCATTAAGGTATGTATGCCTTGATTGTCTGTTGAGGTGTTAAATTCTTTCTCTTTTGACATGCTATGGCCCTCTCTTTCTCTTCATATACTCTAATGTATTTCCACATCGTGTGATGCATCTCAGAGGAGACCAGAGGTTCTGGATGTAAATTGGTTCGCTGTCTCATTGAGATTCGTCTGGTGACTGCAAATGCCACAGAGCAGAGGATTTTCAGCTCTAAGGGCTGGATTCCATTTCTTCATGTCTGGGACCTGCATAAAAGTAATGCAGTAATAATGTAACCCATTAGATAGATGCCTGAGGGGATTCTGGGAAAAAAAGGCTCCTGAAACCTGTCCACCTGTTACCAGGTAGAAGAAGAGCGTAAGGAATAATGGCAGTTCTGTATAAAATTCAAAATGAGAGCTTATGAAAAACAGATCCATTTTAAATTTAGTTCCAATTTAGGTTGATTATGTAAGGTCACACACAGAGGCTAGAGCAAAGCACACTGGCAAGATTAAGGCAAACTTCACCCATTCTAGCTCCAAGCCTTCATCAGCATCTTTCAAACAGCATTTGCAAAATGGATTCACTGTCAGTCCCGTGTGATAAAGCAGGCAATAAATCTAAATAAGACTTCTGATGCTGGTAATCTTTTACATCACAACTTTCCTCAGTTGTGCAAACACTAATTCCCCTAAGCAACCAAATTTCAAACACACGCTCAAAGTGGCTCTAAAAATTCCATTCACAGTGTCACTTTTTTGCAGACTGGAAGACACAAAGCACGTTACTAAGAATTGTCCAAACATAGAATGCTTGCAGTTGAATCAACATTTGTGGATGTGAATACACAACCGTGAATTACCCGAAATTCCTAATTGGATTGCTCTATGAAGGCCGCTGTAAAGCAGTGAGGAAAAAGAAAAGCGATGGAGGGATTTAAATGGTTTCACATCATGCCTGCATCAGCTGTGCTCGCTGCCCGACGGAAGCTGTTTTAGTCAGCACAAAAAAATGTAAATGAGGCCATAAATCAGGATTAATACATCATTTCTATCCATAGACCCACTGAAATTAATATCAAATTAAAGTGCCTCATTCGCTTCAGTGAAAAAAAACCAAAGCATTATTTAGGATTTCTTTTCGCACTGCCTGCGTTGGCTGCGGGTGTGTGTGTGCGCACATGTGCACATGGGCTTGTGTTGGGCCTCCTCCAAATTACACATCCCTGACCTCAATCAGAATAATGAGGATTTCAAATGCTTTGTACAAATATTTTAAGGAGCAAATCGCAGTGATTATGCATCGCAAAAAGTAATAATTGAGTCAACAGAGGGATCTGAAATCCGGCCTAAAATTGACTTACTGACAGGTGTCCATGTGTTCGTCTTGTGTACACTGGGGATCTTTTATTCATACGGAAAAGCAATCTGCGGTAAGTGATTATGATTGTACATGTAACATCAGACGGTTCTTGGCCTAGGGGATTCTTTTCTGCTCTGTTCATGCTCGATAGCCCGCAGGCTTGCAAACAAAGGCAGAACAGTGTGGTGTCATTGTATTACCTGTGCCTTTTCCACATACATGACTGGAACCACAAGAGGAGAAGAGGCCTCCTTACAGTGTTCCACCCCATTGACTTAAAAAAAATGTTGGATGGATGGACAATATGCAGGTGAACTGGTTGTGTCTATGTGCAAAATATCTAAGTTAAATAAATACTAAATCTCGCATGGAAATGACACCATCCATGTCACCTATATATTATAAACTGAGCGTCAGGTAATGGGACCTGATATCTGAGTAATGTAACTTTCATTATCTGTGTATTAGTTGCTCACATCCTGAGCGACTTGTATTTCACATATTATACAGCTTTACTCCTGTCCTTAACAAGGCAAAGGAAACTAAACTAGGGTCCTAACCAGGACTCGACACATTTCCGTAATAGCTATGCTGAGTTTCTATAAATTTGTTTGCCATGTTAAACACATCTGCTGCAGAAGGAGCTACGGAATGTTATGTATTGGGTCTAGTACACACACTGCATTGTGTCATTTCCTGGAAGCCAGAGTACAGTCACTGAGCTCATAGTCCCAGGAAGTCCTCATTGAGATGAGCTCACTCTCTGAGGAGGTTTTTCTCCTGCTCAACAATGGCTAATTTGTCTCCAGAGAGAGCCTGGCATCATTTGCTTTGGAGATGGGTATGACTCCAAGGAAAACACTTAGCTTTAACATATATGTGACAAACCACCTGCTTTATTCTTATATATCACAGTGCAGAAATCTATTTTCACTTGTTTAAACAGTTATAGAAATGCTCTATTTCTTATTTAAGGTCCAACATTTAAGACTGGATAAAACTTGCAATGTATCAGTGATTCATCCATATCAGGTTAACAACAATTTGTTTAGAAACAAGCAAACTGTGCTGATCTCCAATAAAGGCTTAAGTCCATGACTATCCATGGAATGTTTCTACATTTTGCCCAGAGGAACTGATCCTCATGCAGAATAAAGATCATACTTTAAATTGTTGGGAGCTGGATTGGTGGTGGACAATCTGATCTCAGGTCTGTAGTTAGTGGCAGAAAGTACCAGGAAGAGTATGTTTTCCACATGTACAATTTGATTTCTTGGGCAGCCAAATGTAATTTTTCCTGCCAATCCTCAGCAGAAAAAAAGTATTCACACTTAAGTAGTTTTCCTAATTTCCATGAAGTACTTACTGGCTTTTTACCGCCCTCATTTAATGCAGTCCTGGGTGAATTTGCCAGTCGAGACATTACCCGTAACAATTTCGCCGGCTAAATAAGCCATTTGTTTTCCTGAGAAATCCCCATGGGTTTTTGTCTAGTTTCCTGGGATTTGTGACCTAACATCCAGTTTGAAGTTGTTTGCTGAGAGCAGAGCTTCATTATTGCACAGAAAAAGCAGAAGCTACAACAAAACGGTTCTGTTAACATTGTTTAAGCAAAATCCCTTTGGAATGTTGAGAAAAGGAGTCTTGTGTGAACAGGGTTAAACACTGACAGACACAGCTGGAATGAGCATGTTCAGCTGCCTAATAATGGGATGCTAAAGGCCTGGACTGTCAGTGACAGCCCAGTTTCTCTGCCTTTAGCAGTAGAACACAGGTCATTTCCTGTCAAAAAACCAACTGAGGATTTACTTCCACAAGCAAAATATTACATATTTACTGTGGAATATAACATACTTACTGAAGATCCACCATAATATTTCAAATAAACTAATATAATATAATCTGTTTATAAATTGTTTTTAAAAATGAAAATGTTCTTTCTGTTCACATATCTACAAGTCACCTACCATTGCCGATGGCATCAAAGGGTGCCTGCAAAACGCTCCTGTATCTGTAGGGAGAGAGGGAGGGGGGGGTCACTCCAACCATGGCTCTAGGTGAGTTTGAATAACAGAGGACCAGTCTGAGGAAGAAATCGATTTGGTACAGCTGACGGAGGAAAAAAATGAAGAATCCAGCAAGGACTCATCCCTTCCTCCACTCTCGCGATCTCAGACAGAGATAATGCACTGAGATAAAAGGGCAATTTCCCCGTCCAGGCCCAGGACGTACTGCTCCAAGGTCGTGAGACAAGCCCCAGTCTCACAGTCCCCTCACGCAGAGCCGGGTGCTTTGTCCTGACCTGAATGCTTCCAGATAAGCCATTGTTGTTGGACTGAAGAGTGGACATTAAAGAGGACAGTTTATCCATCACAGTGACCACTGAATGGTGGAAGGTTACAATACAGTGGAAGATGGGGCACATGAGAGGCGGTCGGCACTTGGGTGGCATAGTGGAAATGGAGCTGAGCCTATAAATTGAGGGTGACAGGTTTGACTCCTGGGGTAGGCCAAGATGCGTAATCCAAATAATTTAGGCGAATATCAAGTTGTATAAATGGATAGCTCCAAAAGGTATGCTCTGCAAGCATCTGCCAAGCAGATAAATATGTCATAGGACTTCTACTATCTTGTGTCATCCATCGTGTCAATCTCATTGAAAAGTCAAAGAACCAAGCAGCATATCACTACAACTCAAAATGAAGGTAGCACGAATATCTCCATTCATTAGTCCCTAAGACATGTGATTAGGGAAGGTGTGGCACCTGGACTGTATGCATGAATCACTCCAACAAGAGACAAAAGGTGTTCTTAATGTGTGTGAAAATGCTTTAGTTGGTAACTTTATATTGGAAAGGGGAGATTTTCCACTTTTGGGATGACCATAATTGAGAATAAATATCATAATTAACAACGTGTGAAAAACTAATTATTGCGTGTGGTACAACTCATTGGAAAATCTTTTTTGTGCAGCACAACTGAATGATGAATATAGCAACAGTATCTGCACCAGGTTAGCAAGCTGCTCCCCAAACCTATAATTTTGTGATTTTAAATATTTCAGGAAAACTAATCACAACATTTACTACAACTGACAAACCTCTGAATCCCAAACTCATTTATTGGAAAAAACAAAAATGAAACAACATTTGGCATTGTAAAAATTCACAACATTCTCGTAGATTATCTGGGTGTAGTAATCCCACATTTAAATTTACTCTGCTAATGGTAACCTTTCAATGACATAGTCCATGTCACAAGAGAACACTGCTACAGCTTGTACAACATCACTGCCTGAACATTGCATCAGTATAAAATTTTATGAAATACAAGTTTAAACATTATGGTGTTTGATCATTTTAGAAAGGTACTGTGTATATACATATGTACATTTGGCTTTTGCAGTGTTTTTACCACAGTTTCAACTGCTATGAGGGTGGGTCATCCCCATGAATGGCTTTATACCTGGCCATTTCCTCTGGGAAAACCTTTCCAAGCTCAGAAATGAGAAGACTTTTAAATTTCTGAAAAGAAAGAAAAGAATATGGTAAGGATCCTTCCTTTCTATGCCCCTCAGATCTTCCAAACAAAAAAAATTGGAAGATGATTTGCCATTCTATGGCACAGGCTATGTAAAAAACAAATCTTCAAGTCATTGCAAAGATATTGTAACAGCTTGGTAAGCAATAAATCTGGTCAATCACAAATTTTGGAAGTAGAATTCATGGCCCCTATGTCACTGACAAAAAGGGGACAAGTATCAACATAGTCTGTTAACAAAATAATGTTGGTAATTACATAGATGTCACAACTCTAGTCTCCACTGAAGAAGGACCAATATGCCTCTAAAGATACTTCTAACGTGAGAAACCCAAGTAAATTGAGAGCACCTACAGAAAAATGGAACCTCAGGCATGCAGTTCTATGCTGAACATGGTGCCCGTGTTGACATACCGTCATAGTGTCTATCTTTCCTTTGACCTGTTCATTTTTTGCCAGGGCTCTCTCCAAACACTCCTTGGTGTAAAGCTGAGGGTTGCGACCTTGATCGATGTACCTATGAATAGAATTCATAGATATTATGACATGCGTGACGTTACTGCTGAATGAAACGGCTCAACAATACGTCACATACCGTGACCGGAAGAGAAATGGCATTCGTCAGATGAGTAACTATTATGAATCTACACAGCAACTTTTAAACAGTCTGTTTCCATTTGCTAGTGTTGAAGGGTTATGGAACTGTGACAAACATATGTGAACTTAAAACAGAACTTACTCGAACGCTTCCAACGGTACGTTAATATCATGCAGTTGCTGACGACACTTCTCAATGTCCTGCAATCCCGTGATCATAAAATTCCTGAAAAAGAAGCATTGGTCACAGTCAGCTACCTAGACAGCTGGCTACATTATCTCATTAGCGACCTACTTAGTTATCTTCCGGATAAAACATAGCTAGTCTTAAAGGATATGAGATATAAGAAACAGTAGGAAGAAAGAACACCACTTCATTGACTGGCTAGCTAGCTAGCTAGCTAGCCGGCAATCATTTTCCCACACACTTTCCTGTCGCTATCTAGTTTGTCATGAGATATAAATCGGTATTTTTAGCTATCTAACTTCTTTCAAAAATAATGAGGTACCACCTAGCTGGTAAAACTTACAATTTTTGATTGAGTCCCGTCTGACTGCTCGGTTGGAAGTCACTGACGATGATTCCTAGCTGTCGGATATTTTCTACGAATTTCTCTAGATGCTCCTCAAGGTTATCAAATTTCTCAGCCATATTAAACTAACTAAACATATATCCTTTCGGTTATCAGACAAATATTAACTACTTATGTAAACCATAAGGATCAGATCCAAGAAACTAAAACAAAGGCAAACATATCTCAACTCTCCTCACAAAACCTCCATCTTGTCGAATTGCTTTCCGGCAGCACATTATCCAATCACAAACGAGAATACTCGGTTACTCTAGTAACAGCGCATATGTGTTGCAACAAGATCCCGTAAACCAACTGATCGATTCAGAGCTGCGCAGAATCACTTGTCTTAAAACTCAGGAGAAAGGGCTAGTGGTTGAAACAGGTTAACCAAGTGAAACACCCACATACCGTACCGTTTAGTGCCGCGATTGCGCTAAATGGATGCCCGTATATATATATAAAGCAGTTTCCTTCCGGAAACAAAGTATTTGTCGCTGTGGCGTTGTATCGGAGGTACCGTTAATTCCCTCAAAAACTGTGTACACACTGTTGTTTCTGTCCTCGTTGATATTAGCGCTATGTTTCCCCTTCTACCTCGAAAGTTGATGTATTGAAAGTTCACCAGACTTATAGTATATAATATAAAGTATATTTATTGAGCATCGAGAGAAGTGCATGATAATAGAAGTCACTAGGCCTACCATTTGTTAACAGGTCACATTGTTAACATAGACCTATAACTAGTAGTCTACTACGGTAGTAGTCACGGCATTTGAAGAAGGGTGCCTCTCCTCACTCCGTACTGCAGCTGGAAACACAGCATCTTTTGCCTTTTTCTATACAAAGAAAGGAGAGATTTAATTGCAAAGAAAATGTTCATATTTGCAAGCACGTGACTTGGTGGCCATATTGGATTCTGTGCTATACCCTGAAAACATCAAATGGTCAGCTTTTAAATGGGATGGCAAACAGAGGATACATTTCATGATCCTCCCATCCACTGAGCTAATCCATAGCTCAGATTAGCTCTGTCACTATTTCATTCAGTTTTTTTTCTACCTTCCCTGTCTAAGTCCCTGGTCACAGAATGAACTGCCTGAAAACATTTGAATTGTGCGTTTTGTAATAGAATTCAAACCACAACTGTTTAAACAGTGCTTTTGCATTTTCCCAAAGTATATATTTTCCCATGTATACCTTTTCCCCTTAGCAGATGTTGTTTCTTATTTTGTTGCTGGTTAAATTTAAGTTTTATATTGCTTGCATATCATATTTAATTCTGTTTAATCTAATTAGAACTAAGATTTATTCTTTAGGTCTCAGTTAGATGTGGTTTAACCTTTTAGCATGTACTTGGTTAGATACATTTGGTGTTACATCTTATACAGGGATTACATCATCTTCTAAGTGGCATTATTATTATTATTATTATTATTATTATTATTATTATTATTGCTATCATCATCAGTAGTAGTAGTAGCAACAGCAGTACCACTATTTCTATTCATAATAATACTGGTTGTAAATTATAAAGTACTATTCAATAATAATGTAATGTGTTTGTAAATCTTATAAATTCTTACATTTTATGTACTTCTGTAACCTTTTTCTACAGCTGCATTTTTGGAGCAGCTGATGCTTTTCAATAGTAAAACAGTGTATAGGACTGCAATGACCCTGCCTCCAGGGGTAACCACCATTTCATACTTGTTGCACTATGATGGTTATTTAAACAGCAGCCCATACTGTTTATCTTTATATCTGTAAATTGTCACTGTGCACATATATTATTGCATGCATTTTATATTCGAAGCAGTGGATCCAGGATTGAATATGTTATGCATGCAATCATCTCTGCCTGGAAGCCATTCCAGTGCTAAGAGGAGTAGAGGATGATTCACTTGGGTCTCAAACGGCATGATTGACTGCCGAGGCAGTTGGGGGAAAAGCAAATAGACAATCTGAAGGCATAGTACATCTCCTTAATTTTGCCTAAACTGCCTATTTTCATATCTCAGTTCTACTACCTGCACATTTGAGTCATTTTTCTACTGTGCAATTTTCTGCCTGAGTAATAGCGTTTCATAATCTTATCCCATGGCCAACAATCCCCGTGCAATTTGTCTCCTATCTGCAGAAAACACAGAACGGCACTTGTGATGATGTAATTTGACTTAATGATTTCTGAGGAGGGTGGTTGCAAACAAAATAAAACGATGATGATTTTCCCTGAGAGGTATCTTTAGATAATGAAATATATCAAAAACATTCATGTTTTTTTTTTCTTTCCTTTTTTTTCTTGTGCCCCTGGAATTTGAATAACTGCTCTTAGATTCTTGACACCAGACTCTTTTCCATCTGAGTGAGTTTTATTCATGGTTGAATTGAAATTGCTCTCCCAGTGTGTTGTGAAAAATCATTGTATTACATTATTTGTCAAAAGTGCATCTTTATTCAGGACAATTGATAATGTATACAATTTACATGTATTCCTATTGACTTAAAACACCCTAAGCAGCACTAAGTCATCTTGAATGTCAACCCATAAAGTGAGTCCACATCTCTGGCAACACCCAGCAGACTTCTATGTGTGTATCTATGCGGTGTTCTATTTAGTGAATTCTGTAGAGACCTTTTAAATATAAGTAATTGAAGCAGTGTTGCAAATGAACCTAAAGAGTATCATACAGCAAATGTTAAATGTTTCCTTGAAAACATGGTCATAATGTACCTTCAAAGGACAGAAAGCGCAGCCGGTTTAAGAGTCCCAATAGTGACCTCTTGAGATGTTTACCTCATCTTGAACCATTCCTTTGAATTTTACCAAGAATGGACGTCACTAAAATATGATACACAGCATTTAGATAACTGTTGTGTGCAAAAGTTGTGCATGATATTACATGGTAGTTTACTTACGGAAAAGGGTGAACGTGATTTTAATTACGTTAGCCTTTCTGTTAATTATATAAATGTAGATGAAATTTTTTTTTTTTCATTTAAGGTATGTTGAAAAGATAAAATTATACATAAATTAAATTTAATTTAATTGATTTAACTAAATCACGAATCGAGCTGCACCAAGCATTTTATGGATTAGCCTATGCACTGTACACGCTTACCGGTGTACTTATGAGTCAACGGTCTGTTCACTGTCATTGTGTATCAGCCTAATATGAAAACAAATTATTTGCTTTGAAATCAATGGTATTTTCGATCATTGGCAAATGTCTTTGTATAACTAATTTCAATCTATAAATGCCACCAATTAATGAAAAGTTAAACTTCACTGGGAAAGTATTCTTTCAACGACTGGACAGCAATTTCTTGAATTGTAGGTTGATATAACAATCACCGATTTACGGTTCTCAAAATCTCAGTGCCATTCGATCATCAAGGGGCCCAATATTAGCATGACTGAAACGTATTAACGGACCAGAGAAAAAAAGACAGAAACGACTCGTCAAAAGCTCATTCGAATACGACAGCTGATCCATGAAAAAACCCTGCCCACTCTGTGCATATATTACTCCGTGCGTGAGGTATGTTTATTCATTCAGTCCAGGTACAGCGGAAGCCGTTTTACGTCCAGAGCGTTCCGCTGCTTCTGTCTGTGTGCTCCCTTCGCTAAGGATTATCAGATTGGTTCGTTCCAAGCAGCATTAGTGCTAGCGCTGCCGCAGCTGCAGTTATATCAAAGCTTCTACCTCTGCAAAGTCAGATCGACGGGAAACTCTGGATTAAACGGTCTCAGATATCTGTACCAGATACTGTTACACGCATTTTTTGCCGGATACGTTTTTTAACAGACTGCTGAGCCAAAAACAACAAGCTATCATCAAGGGTAAGTTACCGTGTCGAACATAACCTTGGACAAAGAAACCCGCGGTAACGTTAAATGGAGATGTGATTATCTGTTTGCGAAAAAGGAGACCTGAGGACAGGATCATTTGTGATTATCGTTCAACGCGGCGAAGTGCATGGGAAAAAATCGCTGGAAGAAACGAGTAGGATCACAGAATCCGCAGCCATAGCCGCACGACTGCAGTCAACAACATCACCGACCTGTCAAAATTGCTGCAACGAAGATCAGAGAATTGCACCGAATTGATTTTTAGAATTGTTTGCGTAACGTAGCGATTGCATAACCTAACGCATTTGACGGAATTCTTGTCAGTCAGATTTATCGTGTAGGCTACCTTAATTTTCAATAATGGCTTTTGTGTTCTTGTTTTGAGCTTCGTTTGAAACGATGCACTGAGTTCGGAGGGCTTCATGCGATCGTCCAGTGGTTGTCCTCAAAGGCTGCAGTAGGCAAGGCATTTATTCGTTTTCGTTAAAGCCGACACCGATTCAGCGGTTTAGCGATCACAGCTCGAACGTCAAGCGGAATAATGGCTACTCTTCTACGGAAAATAGGTCTCATTCGGCTTCACGACCGAGACACGGAGGATCCGAAGCATCACCAGGGCTCGCTCAAAGGGACGAAAGGGAATCAGAAAAATAACAACACGAAGCACTGCAACACGAGCAACAACGAGAGCAACATCCTCAGCACCCCCGAAATAAAAACCAAGAAATCGGAGCAATCTAGTAAGGACAAGCCGCCCGTTAAGGATAAACAGGGCAAGGACATCAAGGAAAAACAGCAAGTGGGAGGTGGCAAGGCGACCAGTACCTCGTTACCACTGGCGCCGCACAGACAGCACTGCACCCAGGTCCGGACGAGGAGATTGATGAAGGAATTGCAAGAGATCCGGAGGCTGGGTGACAACTTTATAACCGTCGAACTGGCCGACGATAACCTCTTTGACTGGAATGTCAAGTTGCACCAGGTGGACAAAGACTCTGCTCTCTGGCAGGATATGAAAGAAACCAACACCGAGTATATCTTGCTGAATGTGTCATTCCCCGACAATTTCCCCTTCTCTCCACCTTTCATGCGGGTCCTCAGCCCCAGGTTGGAGAACGGCTACGTACTCGACGGAGGAGCTATTTGCATGGAGTTGTTGACACCCCGCGGATGGTCCAGCGCATACACCGTGGAGGCAGTGATGAGACAGTTCGCAGCGAGTCTCGTAAAAGGACAGGTGGGTGTCTTGATTTGTTTGTGTGGGTGCACGCGTGTTAGGTCCTGTCATTAGACCACGATGAGAAACAACCGCATGTTCGACAACAAACAGCCGTGATCGTATGTAGAACTTCCCCCAGAAGTATTATGTAATTTACACAGGACACGCGCCCTTTGTGCGCACTGCGTACGCATAGGTGGTTATTTTAGTGTCTGACTCTTAAAATATCTGGCGCAAGAAAAAAAAATACGTGATGAAACGCTATGTGTAGTTGCCTCTCTATCTAGCAGTAACATCCAATGGTACTGTGAAGCCCACTGTATCTTGCAGTGGTGCATAGTGCTCGAGAAAAACATGCATAATGCAGAAATGAAATTACGAAAGTCATAGCCGAGACAGCTTTTGGTGTCTACTCATCAGCATTCCAGTCCACCTCAGACCAGTACAATATTAACTCCAAAAAGAAATGTAGCGATTTATTTTAGAGTCCTTGGTATGTGTCTGCTGGGGACTGAACCCGTAACCTTCTGGACACTTACCTCTATGCCACGTAACTATTAAATAATGACCTAATTCAATATTATGCAGCAAATAAAGATAACGTCTGAGACCCGTTTTAAATTTGTTTTTACTTATCTATATTACATATATTACATTGCATTACTGTAATTCAATAGACAGTCTAATGTATTACTGAGGAAATACTAGCCAACACTACTGTGCTATGTTGGGATGCCAGCTGGGTAGCACAGTATGGCAGACTTGTACCAACATTCAGTTTATTTTTCTCACACTGCAGCTCCCTGTACAAAATGCAGAAATCAAACAACTGTTTTGACATTATTTGTTCAGTGTGAATAATTGCCTTGAAAATGGATATTGCTAGTCGTAATTGTTGTCCCGTGAAAGTGTGCAGTAATTCCCCTCTTCTTAATGTAGCTTGAGTGAAATTGGACCAATGAGGTCTTTACCCTCTGACCTTGCCCTTACCTAGCTGCTAGTGGTCATTTTGGTTCCATATTTCAGACCTTGTCTCCATGACGACCCTGGATTTGGTTGCTGTGATCATTGCATCGCTGAGTCTGTGATCTAGGCTACATGGTGCATGCAGTCCATAAAATGGAGATGTATCCGGGATGCAGACATTTCGCGTCTCGAAACGTTCCTTTGCTGTGGAAATTTTGACTGCATCGATTCTTGTAACCTGTACCAGTGGTTGGCATTGGGCTTTAAGATCCCAGGCTTCAACCATTATTTCTGAGCACCTGAAGGCATTATGAAATAACCATTTTCATTCAACAGCCTCAAGCATACATGAAGAATTAACATCACGGCCCGTGTTTCAACATCACGCTCCCAGAGGGAGTGGAGATAGTAATTATCAAGCAGTTAAAGAAATTGAACCGTTTCCTGTTACGGTTGAGATCAATGCGTGGTAAGCAATAAAAAAAATCCCTTCCTCTAATACATGCCGTTTTCTCTGCAGCTTTTTAATCGGCACTCTGTCAAGAAGTTGACAATGACGGATGACGATAAACAGTTTTATCTGTCATCTTTCCAGCAGTCCTTCAGTTTTGTGGTAAAAAGCATTATTTTATCTTGATTCACAGACTAATGTGTTTTCGATCTAAGACGTATGTGATGCCATTAATAAGCTTGGCAAAAGAGATGTCACCCTTAAGCTCTTCACACTAATCGAAATTCAGTGTCCGCTAGCACTTAATGTTATTAAAGCAATCTAACTTAACCAGGGTGAGGACTTTAACACGTAAGCCTACAGGAAGAGCTTCTGATGATAATGATCTTTTCTTGGACTTCCCTGTATTCTTGGACATATGAATAAAATATATGAAACAACACACTGTACTGTGATTTTCCGTATAAGAGCAGTTTGTGTGTCTTACATGCCTTTGGCTATACTTAATGTAGTCCCCATATGGGGCTTCCTTAAATTCAAGAACGGTATTTGGAATTTGCCTTGTGCGATACCTAAATTTGCAAGTGGGGTCATGTGAATCTTTTTATATTGATCCATGGAATTCTTAATCATATTCAGATGGAAAGCAATTAGATAGGGGTGAACTTTACTTTACCGTCATTAATTAATGCTACTACAGAATGCCATGATTCCTTAGGCTGCACAGTTGCAGGGCTAAATATAAATGGCAAGATATTCTAAACATAATTATTTTGAAAGCCAGTAAAACCAAGAATAAGCTGAAGCATGTGACTGCAGTTGCTGGCATATTTCCATCTCTTTCTTTTTTGATGGATTGGCAGGCAATAATCAGTTATGTACTGTTTTTGGTTTAATGCAAAAAATGGTGCTGAAAGGGCCGCTGTACGCATGTTAGTGAAATTTAGCAATGATTTTCTTTTTATTTTAAGTAAAATTTTCTGTAAAAATCAAAAATTAAAAAATACAATTGAAAAGTGTGGCATTTAATTTAAAAGGTTTTTGTAATGCCTCAGGTGTCTCAGTCCAGTAATGCTTGCATTGACAAAATACTGAACAGGGCAGGTTGAACAGAGCAGGTTGTTCTAATATAGTTGTGTGTAGTTCTTAGTACAAACTGGCTGTGATATGCAGTTGAGTAGTCCTTAGTCATTAGATTGGCTATCATACACCTTATTCAAATGTCGTACTCAGTGGTCACTCTTTGAAACAACTGGACAAATCACACTGCTGGTACACAACCAGAAGCTTTTTTCAGTTAATATAACTTGAAGTGTTATGGAAATTTTGGCACCTTTTTAGTCTGTGACTAAAGTAAGAATGTTTTAACAGACAAGCATCACAGCTACAACTTAACAGCATGTAGGGCTGTGCTCTGGCAAAAAGAGTCAAGTTCTGAGTTTTTCAGTTTTCCCAAAGAACCCCGTCAGTACAGTCCTTTGAAAGTGAACCCCAGGGAAACTGTTCAACTGAACGTGCAGTTCCAGGGGCACCATCAAGTCAGTGGCCTTTACAAGGGTGATTTATAATTTCTAGGTTCGTTCAACCAATCACTTTTCCAGAGGTTTTTTTTTTTTTTTTTTTTTGCACAGAACCTCCCCAGGTGCCTTTTAAAAGCTCAATTTGGTTTTTAATCCAAAAATCACAGGCTTTGAAACATAATCTGGACACTTCCTCTTGAGTGAGTGAGCTCTAAGTATTATTTCTGGCCCATTAAACTGCAGCCTGCTCTGACAGGACCTGGGGCAATAATGGGCTATTTTTGTCTCTCCAGCAGCTTTCACATTGGAGCAACCCTGGTCCTTTGGCATTCATGCCTACCAATGGAGGGAAAAAATGTTTCCGTCACAGA
Source organism: Megalops cyprinoides (assembly GCF_013368585.1). Lineage (NCBI taxonomy): Eukaryota > Metazoa > Chordata > Actinopteri > Elopiformes > Megalopidae > Megalops > Megalops cyprinoides. Next base: position 15,680,024 of record NC_050603.1, read on the forward strand.
CCAAGGCAGAGTATCCAGTGCCGTAATTTGTGCCTCATGGGAACAGAAGTTTTTTAAAAAATATCTGTTCTGTCTTTCAGGCATCAGTTATCATCCAAAAAATCTTCAAAGATTAAGGTGAACCTTGTATAGAAAGCAACAAAAAAAACAATCATTTTAGATCTCAAACATACTTAATTATTTTCTTGCATATTTAACCCAGAGAAAAACACCAATATGTTCAGTCTGACCGCACATCAGTGTGGCCTGTTTAGGACAGAAGGATCAGCTCAGTTGAAGATTAAAAAAATCTACTCTGTGGTAAGGGGGAAAATAAGTTTGTATGATCCCTGTGAAGTGTCACGTAGGGAAATCCATTCCCAAGCAAGAAATACAGGTTGGACTGATGACAGCGATCCAAACAGAGTGCTTGGCTTTTATGTAATGTTTCCTCTGAGAATATCCAGGGGTGATGCATCTCGCTGCCCGTGGCTCGGGTTTCTCCCGCCGGCTGCCCAGCGTCACGGTGCGGTCCGATGACGACCAGCACAATTAGGACTGAAACGGGTGCCCGCAGCGCTGGCAAACCGTGACCTGCCAGATGTTTTTCAATGGGTCGGTCACAGATCAGAATGTTTTTGGAGTAACAGAGGCCATTCTGGCCAGCGACACCTATATGGGGAGCCAAGTGTCAGTTTGAAGAATGGGAGTAGTGATGCCTCAACTTGTGTCCTGAATGTAGCAGTATCCACTGATTGTGTTTGTATACCACTCTACACCAGCTTCCAAATGGAAGCAAGGGTAAGATGGACTCTCAGCCTGTAGAAACCCTTGTCTTCAGCAAGTAACATTCAGTAAATTAGGTGAGGGGTGACTTTGGGGTCAAAGTAAGAGGGCCACAGAAAATTTTAACCATGACACATGTTTTTCCAGACCTGTTTTTGTAGTGGGATGTTACAGAGTCACTGCCTTGGTTTAATATTTTCTCTAAATGTGTCCGTACAAGGCTTCGTTTGTCACCTGGTGACAGTCGCTGGTTAAAAGGAAGTGACACCTCTGTAGGCATGGACTTTGCACCAAGGGTAACGTGCTGTTAAATTAGGCTGCCTCGATTCACCTTACGGAAAAAAGATTACTCATGTCCAAGGAGATCACTGGCTCATTGCGAAAGCAGCTGAGCTTTTTAACCCTCTGATTCAGCAGGATGATCAATATCGTCTAATGGATTTAATGCATGAGCACATGAAAGCCACTCCAGTTAATATCCCCCTATTGCATGTGAGGACGGGTGTTTCCTGAGGTGAACAGTTTAACATACTTATTTAATAAAAACTTGCTGAATAACCCAAAAATATACCTTTTTGGGCTCAACATACAGAATCCCAGATTTCAGGCAAAGATTGAGAATATACTATTGGACCTCAAATGAGTGAATGAATTCCTCATCTATCTGAGGCCTAGCGTTATGTCATTGTTGGTGCAAAATGAAACAAAAGTGATGTATGTGGAGGAGTGATGTGTTATTTTTTGCTAAAATGCTTCCGAAATTGTCACCAAATTAAAATGTAACTTGCTTATGAGGGTGTATCCCTGCAGCATCAACTATCAGATCACTACCTGGAATTATCATACCCCCTTTACCATACTTATTTTAGATTGTGACAGATTCCCCAACAGCTGTTCTCGGAATGAATGACATGTTTCCAAAGGATTGCCTCCAGGCTGCCGCATATTGGAAGCTGGACTTGTAGCCGGTCCAGTAGTCCCTGCTGTGGCACTGCAGTTGAAATCCTCAGCAAACTTGAGTCGCTAGCTTGTAATCTGAAAGCTAAGAAAACTACCGTGGATAACAGCACATGTTATGAAAATAAAGTGCAGTGCACTATTCTTGTAATCTATGTGATGTATTCTGTATAATGAAATGCAATTCTTTCTCTGTGTTTGGATGTATTAGTGGTCCAGACAGTTTTTTTTATATAATTTTGGCATATTCAGTAGTGTGATAAGTGAGCGTGCAAACAGGTACTCCAGTCGCTTGAGAATTTGTGAGAAAATATGAAAGTATTGTTTTCATTAGCAGACCTCATTATTGTGATCATTACAATAGCAATAATATTGTTGTTGCATGCTATTTGATGTCTGAATGCCCCTCTCTTAAGTCTCTCCCTGTAGATAAGTGAGCAGTGGCTGTTCAATCTGTATATGGGCCTTAAATGTTCCCATATGCTTGAATGTCTTTCTGCACACACAGTAAGCAATCTGAAAGCGGCTTTCTGCCAAGAAAAATAATTTTCTGTCATTTCATTGGCACTCTGACTATCTGATAGTGATTTTGATTGCCAGGTCTGTGCCTATTATTTTCCAAGAGCCTGAGTCTTGCTAATGCCTCCATTTTGCCTGTCACTTTCTTATAACGAATGGCTGAGATCCATTTGAAAAGAAGATTCCACTTAAAGTGACTGGTCCCTTTGGACCAAACCACTGGGGGCAGGGTGTTAATGAGTGCAGGATAAGAATTTTTTATGGAATGTGTGTGCTTAGTGTGGGGGAGGGGTTGACCAGGAGGTATAATCAGCTATCTTTTTTCAGCTGCCTGAACATTAAGGTTAATATAACAGTGAGTGGTTTAGTTAAGAAGTATTGACAAATGCTATAAATGAGAATTATTTGTTAAAAGGCAGTTTATTGTTTTCCTGAAATTCACCAAGCCAATTAGCCCTTGCTTTAAAAAAAACAAATTTTCCAGCTTGCATGTATGTATAACACATTACTCATTTGGCTGTCATTAAATCAGTTCTTTGTTAATGTTTAAAAGAAGCCAATGGCATTTGGAATCAGCTTTATTGAGAGAATTTGCATATTGCCATGGTAAAGCTCTTTTGTTTGTCCTTTGTGTTAACTGAACTAAAACGTCGGGCCTGCATCTGCCGTGCTTTCAAAAGAGAGACGCCAGTTCCCGTTTCTATAGTTTCCCTCCACAAGTGTGATGTCATTTCCTTTCATCTTGCGGGTCAACTGCTGTCCTCCACCTTATGTATTCTGTAGAAACCGTAGCTGTCAGTTGCTAAATGCCCTAAACCTATTTCAGATTAAATGGCTTCAACTCTGCTGTTTAACTGCCTGTTTTTGGTTAAAATGTGAAAAGGTAACTGCATCTTGCACTCATTTTATCCCTGACAAGATTGTTACACTTTAAAAAAAAATTGGAGGGAAACATTTTTTCCCTCCACCGAGGGAAAGAGAGTGTGCCCAATTGATCTGAGAACACATACTCTGCCTCTGCTAGGCCATTCAGTGGAGCTCTTGCAGTGGTTCCCAAATCATATTATGGTTACAGTGCTGTGGTGTTGCCATGGACACTGTTGATTTTGTGTGAGCTACATCAGTGGAAGAGCAACGATCACTCCCCCTTCCACCTGTTATTACCTACCTTTTCATGCTGTAACTGTATTTAAAGCACATTTACATGGTATGTACTAGCAATTGTGAGAACTGGAGTGAAATTGATTAACAAAGTTGTACTATTGGTGGAACTTGTTGTGTTGAACAGTGCAGGAGATCTTTCCCAGGTAAATTCTTTTGCTTTTGTTGCATAGAGTGTCTGTAGAGGCTCTGCATGGACTACTGGGTGGTGATTGTGAGCCTGTAGTCTTATGGGATTGTGCTCCACTCCCCCTACAGGGCCGAATCTGCAGAAAAGCGGGGAAGTCCAAGAAGGCCTTCAGCCGCAAGGAGGCGGAGGCCACCTTCAAGAGCCTGGTGAAGACCCACGAGAAGTACGGCTGGGTGTCTCCTCCCGTGTCCGACGGCTGAAGAGGCGGTCCGCCCCTGCCCCGTCCCATCAAACTTTAAAAATAATTAAAAAAAAAACAACGAAAAAAAACAAAAGCTACCATCCTGTCCTCGACGCTGCACATCTCCCATCATTGTATTTCTTTAAGTACTCTCATCTCGGTGCCTGCGGAGCACACGGTGACATTTTAAGTTATTCATGAGCAGATGTGTTTACAGCTAAATATCGCCTTTAGTGGATCGTGTTTCAAAAACTGGATCGGGCCCTGCAGAAGTGATAACCCTGCTGATGTCGAGATGTCGCCCCTGCTGTCCACACTACCCCCCCACCCCCCCACCCCTATCCCTCCCACCACCACCTCCTTCCACCTGACCCACTTCATCATGTATGTGCTTGCCTTCCTCCTCCTCCTCCTCCTCTTGTTCTCTCGCTCTGTTCCGACGACGCACTGCCCTGAACGGCATCAGAGTTTCCATCCACTGCTGCGCCTCTCATTTCCATGCAAATGAATCTGTTAATATTTAATAGACAGGCAGTCCATTCGAGGCTCACTTTTTTGCTGTGCTGTTTTTCACAGTTCAATGCAACTTGAAGATTGTAATTTATGTGGAGCTGTGCTCTCTTTTTCTCTGTCTTTTTCTGTCTCTCTCTCTCTCTCTGTCTCTCTCTCCCTCTTTCTCTCTCTCTCATGGCTAAATTTAGACATCACTGTGTTATATAGATGGTCATTGATTTCCATTGGGGGAAAACATGTTGCTTATGCTGAGGTACTGTAATAATTAAAAAAAAAAAAAAAAAAAAAAAGACAAAAAATGGCAATGAACCACACCTCTTTGTCGATATTATCATGGGTTTTGGAGAAGACCAGGAACGTGAAGTTCTGATGATTTAGATACCAGATGGCAGTTGATTGTAGGAGCCCCAGTGAGGTGGGGAGGGAGGGAGGGTGTGTGGGCGTGGGAGTGGGCACGTGTGTGCAAGAGTCCGGTGAAGCTAACAGGACTTGCCACAGACATGCACAAACATGAAATCCGTCCCCTAAAAAAAAGTAATGTATGAAATTCGATGGTAGCATATTAATGCAAAGTTGTGTGTTTTTAATTATATTGTTCAACACTCAAGCCAACAAGAAATTGGCCTCAATTAGCACCGTGGAGGTGTCATTACATGTACTTTGTGTTTATTATACATTATTTTTTTTTTCTCGCTGTTGAAATGGCACAAAAGCTGGTGGTGATCCGGGAGAAATGGAGTCTGTAATAGGCGCACTGAGCCTGAGCCTGAGTCTTTCTCGTTTTAATGGTGTTGTGCTACACTGACTCTTCCACTCACTTCTGTTCTCCCCCCGCCGTAGTTCGGTGGCGGTGATGCAATGTTTTTTTGCCTGGCTTTCCTGTGTAAAAAAAAAAAAAAGCTGTGGTAGTCGATTAAAGAGAGCTGTAGAACAGATGGGCTGATTGGCAGTGATGTTCATTTCGAATGCTACAGTAACCGCGCTACCTGCTGCCGCTGCTGATAAACAGATGAAGATGGACAAGGCTGGCCTACAGAATGAGTGCGACTGGCATGTTGGCTTTGATTGATATGCCGGGACTCTCGCGCGGACAGCCTCGGTCTTTATCAGCCGCACCCTTGAAATGTCATTTCAGATTTAAAATGGCAAGATCAAGGTGTGCCTGTGAGAGGCCCCCCGACATGCGCCGGACTCTTAATCATGAACTCTAAATAATAATGGAGCACTTATGGATATCCGTCTCGTTTAGTGTGAAGTCTGCTGATAGGCCACATGAATGGCCTTGAGTCTAAATTCGTTTTTTACTGTGACTAGGATATTCATGAGAGGCAGAGAATTCGGTATTTCTGCTCGCTATAATATGCTTATATTTGTGCTTTGTTCTCTCTGAAGACAGTGAATCGGTAGGGTACTCACATATTCTAACTGCGCGTACAGTGTCGCCATTATAAAGTTATCTTTGAGTAAATTAGTTCAGAATCAGCGGTGATTTTGATGTCTACAATCAAGCAATTAAGAGATCAAGGTAGACTAAGTGTCCACAACCATTCAGGATCTTGAGGCTCAGATTTTCTGTCCATTCTGTACAACACATAGATAAAGAGAATAAACAGTACATTGCGATTACATTTAGCTGAATAGTTCTTGCTACGGACACCTCAGCTGAAGACCTTTCCCTGAACCTGGTTTTATGAAAGGTGTGCAAGGTTAAGCTTTCTGCTAGTGAATAATTGTGTTGACATAAAACATGGCATCAGCAGTAAAATGTGCAAGTGTTCATGGTTATGGCTCTCTAGAGTCTCAGGTAGCACGCACCAACATTTCAATGCATTAGTAGACGAAACTGAGTGCTTCTGTTTCATCTGAACTGACTCAACTTTTTTCTTTCTTTTTTGGGCCATTTTATCGAACAACCTCTGCTCTCGTGGGCAGTACCAAAGAGGGTAGGATTCATCCTGTCACGATCTGCCCTCTCCACCTTTCCCCAGCCACACATGGTACTGTCTGCATTCACTGTCATTACTGGCCCAACTGAAGTCTCACATCAAAGACCTGCCATCCCTTTCATTTTCTGTATAATCCATCCTTCTCTTTGATAACCTGATTTGTGCTTCGACACCATGCCTCTCAACAAGCAGATAGCGTTTCGGTAAAGTGTCGCACACTGTATCTTTCGTCAAGTCATGTCATGTGCCTTCCTTTGTTTGATGGAATACTCAGCCTCAAACACTAAGGGAGCTTCAATCCCAGAATGCATTGCTCAGATGAATTGATTTACCACAAAAGCACCTTCGGGTGTTTTGTAGTTTTGAATGTCATAAACGAAGCTGCTAATTATATTGACATTCAATAAAGAGACCTCCCTTACATGTCTGTTCCTAATGCTGTTGCCCCGAAGTCTGATATGACTGTGCGTGACATTAAGCAAAGAGCACTGTCTGTCCATTGACGCAAGAGATGCCAAGCTGCGATGTTAGATTTTCTCCTCATTGTTCATTGTAAAAGCATTTGGAGATGGTAAAATTCTCACCTAGGGACTAGAGTACTTCCCATTCCTTTAAAATGTTGTTCTTTCACTTCAACTACAAAAGCTCTAAGTAAAAAATATGTATCTTTAGGCTGCAGTGTTTTTGCATGAGAATAGTTGTACAGTATCATATTACTTGATTCACATGTATTGGAATTTAAAACACAGACAATGTAAGGGTCCTCTTAGGCCAGAATGTGGATCTTCATGACTGATCATCTTGCAAAATCTGGTATCTAAATACGAGTCATTGCTATGGGTCTTTTCCAGATTCTGTATGAGCCGCCATTTCAAAAGTGAGTGTGTTGTGTGCATTTCTAAGGACCTGTGCTAGGGGATGCTATAATATGATAAATTATAATAAGTCAAAATATCAGAAAAAATGGGTGTTTGCTGGTTTAGGCGCATACTTTTGTGATAGACTTTAGAATGTTAGTTTGCAGAAACTAAATGAATTTATTGTCCAAACAAGTGAGATGATTCTGTTATCTTATATCTGCATGTGATCAGTGATTGTTAGCTAGTTATCTCGTTTTTCAAAAAAGGAAGAAAAATGAAGAAAAAAAAACTGCAGTTGCTGCTTCTATTTTTTCTTTTTTTTCCCGTCTTGATTTCCGTCCGAAAAAAAAAATGTCATGTTGTGTTATTATGAATGTTTGTGTTTTAATTTATTTGTGGTTTGCCAAAATGGAGTTTTTGGAAGCATGTCACAGAAAAAAAATGATATGTACCTGAACTCAGTGGAGTCTGGTGTGTGGGTGATTCAGAGCCTCTTCATTGTATTGAATAAACTAGACTTAATTGTGACACACAGGCCTCAGTAAACATCACAGGCCGAAGGCGGAGCAAAAACCAAACAAGAATGTGCAATAAAGTTACAGGCTCATTCAACCCTGCGGAAAAATATTGCATTTTTATTTGACAGAGTCAGCAGCTGAAAGTCTTGCCACTGTTCTGGCTCTCCCATGATGCCGTTGGGTTTTCTTCTGAGTTTCAGCAAACGTCCGATACGAAACGCAAATAAGGGTTCATGCGACTCCCCTATACCTATACTCCCCCTGTATCCACCCTCCTTCTGGTACCCTTTCCATGACTACCCCATCACCTCATCTTCTTGTAAATGTGTTTCTATCTGTTTTATGTCTATACAGGAGAAATGGAGAAATATTTTTGTAACTGCTTACCTACCATAAGCATGTGAACTGCATACAGTTTCTGTCTGGGTGCACCTGGTTTTACAAGCTGGGTGCCCCCTTCAGCACACTATTTCTCTCCATGGCGATTGCTTGCTGGAACATTATGGAGTAGGGCGTCTTTCTCACTATTTGTGGATGGTGCCTGATCACCCTCAACTGGGAATTTTGACATTATCATCCATGGCTGCTTTTAGCTTCAAATGGCATCCTGGCCTAGTGGCTATTAATATCCAGCCCACCATAAAACAGTGGTCATTATGGTAACAACATTTGACAAATACGTGCTTAGGGATGGAAAAAGGTCGTTTCCCTTTGAGAAACAGAGATTTAGACAAGTCTCAGTTGTAGAAGTGGGCCAAAGGATGTATCATAGAGCCAACCTATATACAGTCCTGTGCTGGAAGTCCACCTTTTTCTGGTGCATAGAGAAGTGAACTGCTAGGCGGGTCAGGAGGACTGGTTTATATACAAGATGCACTTTAATTAATGTGTATGTGCAGCTCAGACAAGAGATAAGGAAAACATCTTGTGCACACGTTGTTCTCAGCCGTCTCTTCTTTGTTTGTTCTTTGTTCACAAGAAGGCATCATGTTTCCAAGGCCACTTTCCAGGTGCACTTCTTATTTACCGCTCTAATGAATGTTCACACCCAGTGGTGTTCTGTCATGATGATTATTCTCAGAGCATGCACACACATGTACTCTGCATTAAATTATATTTTTAACATCAATGATATTGAAGTTGGTATAATAAACAACCAAGGAGGGGAAAGGTCAATGCACTATTTTAAGAGGAAAAACTTGTCTCCTTACTTTATCAGTTATCTTTTTGTAAAATCACCTTAGGGTAAGATTGGTATGGTAAGGTAAAGGTTTTGTTTTTATATTGGGCTATAACCATACAGAAATGTAGACTGACCACTGAGGAGTAGACAGAAGCATTCAGTAAAAGATCAGCGAAAGACTTAGGAAACAGATGGCAGGAAAATAACTCTGCTATGTGGATTAATTAGGGTGGCAGTTCTGCCTCTTTGTTGGGTGCAGTACTCGCACAAAGGGACCTAATGCAATCAATGCACCACACCAGATCTGAAGCCATAAACAGTTCAGGCAGAACAATACACTGGAAAGTAGGTTAAATGTGCAGTGGTGCAGTGAATATACAGAAAGGAATGTACATGTATATATGTGATATATACTGTATACGTAAATACATCGTCTTTAAGATGAACAGATGCACAGAGAAACCAAAGCTGCAAAACAACAGGAAAAAGAGGCACTGAAATCAATCAGGGTTCTAATAACTGACACAAGGGTTTCCATTAAAATCGTGTGAGCTGCCTTCCTTTTAGTTCTGTTTGCAGCATTTATTTAAAGGCCGACACAATGCAAATTCAATTGCCCCGTGACCTTTGATGCGAGACAACAACTTCAAGGTTGGCGAGGCCTGGAACGGAGAGTGCCAGAATGCCTCCTTTGTTGGCTGCATCTGGCTCCAGCTCGCCACAATCCGCCAAGGAGACAAAGAGCGAGGGGGGGGGTCTGAAGGCGCTCGGGCAGTTGCACTCTGCCCTAAAAAAACTCCTGCCCTGTGCAAATGTTACCGTTAAATAATTGATGCATCAATCCCATGATACATAAGTGTATATATATGATATGTATAGAGAAATGGGAGTCGTCAATAATTGATGCGGTAACCCTGTCTGCATGTTGTCTTCTCCCTGCTTCGTTACCTATTAAGCACCAGCTCCGTCCCAGGGAGCGCCGGAGAGACAGACAGCTGCCAGCGCATGCGGAGTCCCGGGTGACACAAAATAAGTCTTTCATTTTTAAATAAATGACAATAAATAGGAGACACACCTGCCAGGTTTACAAGGGAGACAATTAGTTACAGCTTGCAGACCACGGTGTAATTATGTCTGAAGCAACAACGGATGCGAGATAGAAAGAATTCGCATGGTGAAACTGACATTTTTTTTTAACACGTGTGAGTGTGTCTGTACAGTGCACCGCAGGTGCGGATGAATGTTTTAGCTCGGAGCACTTCGGAGAACCGGTGACATGAGGCAGGCGGAGTGTGAACGCGGCTGGCGAGAAATATTTGAATTCTTCAGACTATGGCAGGGCAGATTATGTAAGGCCTCGCATCGTGCCGGAGGGGACAGAAGTCTGTTCCATTTTGGCGTCTTCCTGAAGCCAAAGCTCATTAATATTTGAAGTCTGTTGCATCAATGCCAGCGTAGCAGATTGTAGTTGACTATAAATATTTTATGGCACAGCACATGTGGGAAAGGAGATATTTTTAGTCGCTTTGGAGAGCTCCATCGGAACCAGGCGAAGCTTCCCTTAGGTAGAGCCTGAAAGCGCTGAAAGCGGACAGTAATAAATGGAATAGCACCTTGGTAAACTGTGCTGGCACCCCTCCCCAGAGGCAAGTCTTCTGACAGTTAGCACTCTCTACAGTGCCGAAGCGGGAGCAGGTCATCACTTCCTGTTCTCTCTCTCTCTCTCTCTCTCTCTCTCTCTCTGCATTCTGGAGCACTGCTGTGATGTCATGCCAAGCTCTGGAATGCAGAATGCCAACATCACATGGCCCCCTCCAAGTTTGTGACAAGCCCATGATTGCTGAGTAAAGCCTGCACAAGCTGCCACAGAATGCCTCCATCCCTAACATCTCATCTGTGGTGAAATCTCTGGTGATTGGTTTGTGTATTTGTTCCTCATGTTATTGGTAACATGGCTCATATTGAATGCCACTCTTCTGGAGTCAGTCATGTAAATGAGCCTTGGCCTTTGGTGGTGAGCTACATACCTTAGAGATTGTATGTCTTGTGGAAAAGACAGACGTTATCACTCTGAGCCCACCTGGGCTGCCAAACACCATTTTACAGATGTATATAAAAATAACCTACATTGCAATGACATTGGTAGCCATCTTCTAAAAAAGAATCATTTTCTAAATCATTTTCTTAAAAAATGGTAAAAAATAGAATTAAAGAATGGTAATTAAAGGATATTATATCTTTAAATTGATGGATCAAATGCCCTTGGAAAGCAATAGAGAATCACACTTCGAGGGTCACACCTGATAGTTCATGTCAACCATTTCTGTGAGTCAAGACAAAATGAATTTGGTTACCACCCTGGCATGATGTGAATCTTTGCATGTATCATGTACATAAATTGCTTGTACATAAGATGTACAAGCAATTTATGTCAATTAAACAAGCACAAGACTTTAATTTTTATTTATTATAAACAGCTGGATACCTTGTGATGCATACGAAACAACACAACTGAATGCAATGGCAATGAAACAATTGCAAATGCATCACAAATATACTTACCTGATAAAAAGAAGACAGAAAATTCTATCATACTGTTTCAAAAGTGTACAGTTTGTAGAGGTATTGCACGGATCACATGTATCATTACAATACATGTAGAAGAAACTGGGACTATTTTTACAGGCACCAAACATATAAGCAACTGACACTGGCACTGACACAAAAGAAAAAAAAACAGCCTATGACCATTTACAATTTATGAACACAATCTTATTATTATAATGTATTTGTGCTGTTGATTTTTTTTGGCCCAGCGACCACAAAATCAGCAAAAGGGTTTGTGATGAAGAGAAAGTGCTGTGGTGGGTTTGGTACAGAGAACTGTGGCGACAACCCCCCCAACGCCCCCCCTCTCCCGCCCACTACCCCTTCTCTGATCTTGGTTCCTTCTCTGTTACTAGGCAACACCTGCAGGCATCTGCTAAATAAAGCCCTGCACCAGCCAGAGATGAAATGGCTTCACAGAGCCCCAGACACAAGGAGGCCCTGAGCTCTGAATGCGTTTACCTTGGGCGGTTCCGGTTTCTATATCGTAAATGACAAAAGCGAGGGGGGAAACCATCGTTTTGTAGCGTTTTTCTGACCGGCACGATGACGGTCTGGCACGGTGTGTGCCAAGAGCAACCCTGTAAAACTGCAAACCCAATCCTGTGCGAGCGAAATTAAGAGCTCCGAACAGAATGTTCTTCACTTCACCACCACACCTATACCATAATTGTATAACGATATGTGTCACAATAATCTCTGAAAACATCAATGATGCAATTCAGTTCAAAGTCAATATGCAATGCAAATTGCCTCAATGGAGTTTCCCTCAGTCAAAGTAGACCTTTGGTCAAATTTCAAAATAACAGTTGTAGACAAGAAGAAATAAAACTGATATTGTCTTTAAGCCGGCTGAATGAACAATCCATATATTCCAGGCGGTGTAACACCTTGATGAATGAGTGTAAGGTGAGTACCATGCTGTTTTTCAGTGCACAAACCCACAGCTGGAAAACACGTGGACAGCTGAAAAAACGTGTGTGTGTGTGTAAAATGTATACAGTGAATTATTTCATTTATGTCAGGATTTATGTCCAAAAACCAGCACACAAACCTCCAGGAACCTGGGTTGGTGCACAGCACACTAACTACACTAAATAAAGTGTAGGGTAGTTTTGAGGAGGACTTACTAAGAAAAAAAAAAACTCAAAAAACTACAAACCTCTAGATCTGTGCCAAGCACATTGCTCCCTTAAGGTCTGTGGGCAGGTGAATCCTAAATCTCTGAGCAATGCAGCTGAAATCAACTCAAACATGAAAACTGACAGACTAAACTGAAGGTCGCTCTCACGCAATGCGGAGGTAAAAGTCAAACTTACAGAGGCACAGTCCGCAACAGTGAGTGATTTGGGATGTGGGGGGGGGGGGCGTTGAAGCTCAAACATTTGCCTAATCCAGACATAAAATACAAGCTCATCCCCGTTACATCTGGTCCCTTTTCCCAACTGGCATTGCATAACACTTTCATTACATAATCCAAAATGTATATTCATATCCAAGAGGCTTAGAGCTAAATTGCGTGAACCGTGCATAAGCACCCTATTGTGAAAACAGAGGGACCTCGGTAATGCTTCCATTGATGTGCCTCTCATAAAAGAAGCCTCCAGTGACTTTAAAACACACAGTAAATATGAAAACATTTAGAGAAAACTCCCTTCCCCCAACAAACAAGTAAAGGCTTAAGTTTTCTCCGTGAACTTTGTGGGCAGTAGAATCTCTGATGACCAAAGTGTGACGTTTTTGGCTTTAACACTATCTAGCTACCTGCATAGACGTGGAATGTGATTTCCAAAACATTTGATTCAACACAACAGCCCGGGGTTCTGAAATCACTGGACCCACAT